>NC_086349.1:13014943-13139943 GCF_036324505.1 Eleginops maclovinus | reverse complement strand
GACAGCCTTGAACAAATAACACACCTTGAAAGGCACAAGCACAGGCCCTCTCTGCACACCCCTTCTCTTCATCCGCCTCCTTAAGCTCACATTGCTAACACCCCCCCAACCCTCCCAAACCACAAATCTACCTCCCTCACAGCCACCCGCCTGGCTACTGCCACTCTTAAATTTTCCCAGCCTCCCTCTCATGCACAAATAATCACCAACCTGTACTGTGTTACTGTTGTACACTTGCATATATAAACATGCTGACACACCTGTGTATATGTAAATACACACACATGCCTATTATTTCGTGACAGCAGGGCCGTAGCTGTTCTAATTTTGCAGGATTATCTTTACACACAAACAGAGCTATAGGAGAAGTACATGTATGTAATGAAACTACTTTTTTCAATTACATGCATAGACCACTGGTGGATACCATAAATGTGCTAGATAGTTTCTGGTTTGTAGCCCCGTGTTAAGATTTAGATTATATGATTATTATTATATCACCTTTACATTTAGAACAAATTAGGTTCAGTCCCAGGAAGCAGCTTCCTGGCTGGATACATTTAGCAGTGTTCATGAATGGCGAGCCGCTAAATGATGCAGGCAAGTTTCCAAGGAATGATTTCCCATTCATTCCCCATAATGTATATGTAATGCCCACTCTCTCTGCCAATGCAGGATGGAGTGTGCCCTTTAAATGGGAAGGATGAAATTGGATGGGTGGAGGTCAATGTAAAGCAGTTTTGTTGAAAAATTCTGACCAGACGTGATACCCCCATAACATAATAAACTGTAACAATGACCTTTCCTCAACCTCATCTATAAAAAAGTTACCATGAACAGAAAATTAAAAAGATTGTGGCATTGGATAAAAAAACCACGTAAAGCAATTTTAATGTCCTTATATGTTGATATGGTTGGGAGGAACATGTTTGTTTTACAGAGTTGGTGACTCTTACTGGTTGGTCTGTCTACACAAGCCGTAGGCCAAGAGTGGGATTAGCAGGAACAATGATTGCTGCATGAATAACAACCCATTCAAAACAGGTAGAAACAAAATAAGTAAATAAGGTTACATAGGCCCCTCTTCAATAGTTACTATATGGTGCATATGGGTTACTTTGGGCATCTGGACAATGTTTACGTGAGATTTGCGCGAGCGATAAATTGTTCATGGGAAAAAAAATCCCATGAATACGAGTCTGATATAAATTCTAGCGGGAGATTGTGCGCGATCTGATAACAAAACAAATGTTTGAAGTTCAGTGTGCAGATATTTTGATATACACAACCACCCCAACAATCCCTCACACACACACACTCACACGCACACACACACACACACACACACACACACACACACACACACACACACACACACACACACACACACACACACACACACACACACACACACACACACACACACACACACACACACACACACACACAACCACAAACAGATAGTGTTTACATGGCCTCCAAACCACACAAAACTTCCTGCCATAGACGGGCTGAGAACATGATGACAGTTCTCAAGCTTACTTTTAGTGAGCTCCTAATCATAAAGCATAAATGAACTTGGATAATACAAGGATAATGACTTCTCTCTCCCTGAAGTCTTGATAGTAAATTCTGGTGATTAAGACAGTCAAGCTACTGTGAATAAAAACATCCATGTCATTAGGGAAATTTTCTGCATAATATAACCAATTGTCAGCCAAGCTCTCCCTCATACAGTGAACAGCACATTCAGTGAACATCAGGCTTGATGGGCAATAACATGGCCCTTTAATAGCGAGGCTGATCCAGTATGAATTCCCACACAACCACCCACACGTGCAGCCTGATGTCTGCCAGCAGCTGTGGAATCTGGAGTTCCTTGCTCATGGTAAATCCCATGAAACATAACGCAGGACAACTTCCACTGCACTCCTCAGGCAGCAGCCACTCAAACGCAGCTCTGTTTTCATTGTCGGGAGGCCTCAGGGTACATATTTCTGTAATTTGGCTTTTATGCTCAGCAGTTTTGCAGCTGTGATGACATTTGGGTGTCGCCCCCCTGTTTCTCACGGTCCTGCTGCCAACGCTGGTCCGGCCGCTGGTCGTCAGCCAAGACTGAGGTCTGTGTGTCAGCCTCCACTTCTTGTGTACACATGGACACTGAAAGAAGGTACTTTTGAGAAAAAAAGGAGAAATATTCCAGGCAGTCGAGTTAAACCGCAGTGGGCTTTTTTTGTCTGGGTCAGTTTTCCAATCTGTACCTCAATGTTTTCAGGGGGAGGGTGGATGTTAGAATTGCAGCACATGTAACTGATAATGATGATGTTTTCATCCTTGTTATTTCAGCTTCTGTAAGCTTTGAATGTGTTGAAATATGTAGCCTGATGTGGTTTTAACTTTTGCCTTTCATGAACATATAAAATCATTTTACTTTTGTGTTATCCTGTTCTCAAATTAAATTAATTATATCATACTTAAGAGGGTAAAACGTGTACTTGATTAAAAAACTAATGGTAGGCAGTTTTATTTCACACAAACAAACAAAAATACTTTCGAAACACAAGGAAATATTACCGTAGTTTCATCAAGATATTAACATAATTGTATGTTACAATGCATAAACTTATTAAGGCCATTTGAGCTTTATGTGGAGTGAAATGGATGTACATTTTTGCCTTAATTCAAAGTTATGAAATAAAAGAAAAAACACATTTGGACAGTTGAGTTTGAACACTGACATAAGCCAGTGATATCCACCCACAGGAAGACAGGGCTAAGCTTCTCCAAGAATACCCAAGACATAAGCTGCGTTACTCCAAATAATGCCCTCTATGTCTCGTCTTCCTCTATAAACAGGAAATCTGAATTGATTCCTGGTCAGGAGGGACCAGTGGGCAAGCATGAGGCAGGTTTTAGTCTCAGGGGGGTGATAATGGTGGGTGTTCCCCATTGTCGCCCACGCTTGTTCTCAGCTGTCCCCGGAAACCTCGGTCCAGCTGCTGCCCATTACACCAGGAATGCATCCTCGGGTCACATGCCAGGAGTGTGGATGCACATTACGAACACAGTGACCACGGCCCCAGCCACTTGTGAGTTATTAACATGGCACACTCAAATCCTTCCCATGCCCCTCGGCTCCCCCTTCCTTAACTGCCTGCCCTGACAGCAGCTGCCGTAGTCTCCTTTTCCCAGAGTCAGGGAGCAGGGAGTGTGTCAGCATGCGTGTGTGGGTGTCTCAGGGTGGGGACATTATGGGATCATGGAATTTGATTAATTGGTCAGATATGCATACCAACAGTTCCTGTTTTGTCAGTCGCAGTTTAGGCTGATTTGTCTAACCGTTACACACAGCTGGGACGTTATGTGTGAGCAAAACGCTGAACACTTTATCAGTTAACAACAATGTGGGCCACTTCAATCAACCAGTCAGTTCATTGATTATTTTAGACATTGCGTCCATATAAGAGGAAGACACAATGTTAAAATTATCATGAATTACTGATATTTAAGACCATGATTTATCGAAGAGCGAGTCGAGAATGTCAACTGCACAATCTCTTAAGGGATTGCATGATTGAATGCAGTTGTGAATGAAACTAGACATTTGGAGCCATTGTATGTGATTCACTTCCTGGCTCTGCACCATCAAAGGTAACAGAAGCTCTGAAGTGCCTTTGAAATGTCCAAGGAAAAATAATAATTACTCTCATTTTTTAGGACATCTTTTTTTTTAAATGCACTCAGCATGAATGTAGAACACAGAACTGACGTTAGGAGTCCATTACTTTTCTCTGATCACCCAAATGTGAAACATGGTGGACATTGTTTGAATCGGCTTGATAGGCAGGATTTAAGGACTCCCCTTATGTGGCTGTGTATGAGCCACAGAGTGTGTTTCAAGGCCCAAAAGCTTGTGGATGGCAGTTTTTCTTTACATAGTCTCTCAACATATTCAGGCATTGAGCACCTGGGCGGATCATTTTGGCCCTAATGATATGACCTGACAACAAAACAACCTAAAAGGTACTTGAGGAAGTTTTTGGGAGTCTGGGCCTAATTACAACACGGGACAAAAAAATCAAACCGCCCTGCACTTAATTGGCTTCTTTTCTTTCATGGTCCTATACATAGCCATTCAGTCATGAGATGGAGGCAAACAAAACCCTGGCTCTCTTCTTGACCCAAAACACTCCTCTAATTGCTACTGCATGCTCAGCTACAGCTGTAGGAGGACAATCCTATAGTAGAGCACCAGAAAACCGCACACAGCACTCTAAGTTTGAAATACACTTATCATGGGAAATGTCTTTATTTCTGTACTTCAGCATCACAGGTTATAGCTAAAACTTTAATATGCTACAACACTGTATTTAATTAATGTCACATAAACGTGTTGACAACAGAATATGCTTAATGAGAGTCACACTACTTTCCTGATGCAAGTTGTTCTGCATGCCCTTATTTTCTTCCATTTTCTATTTAATACTGGCCATGTCTGCTAAGTTTCACAACAGAGTATCCACTTCAATGCTCATGTTAAAGTAATTCACTTGTATCCGAGCTTACAAATTTACAGTGTGTTGCTCTCTGTTCTCAGAAATATGTGATTTCTGTGCTCTCTTTGGTTGACTCTGTCTTTGGCTTCAGGCGTCTGCTGTTGGGGTCATGACCCATCACATTCACACATGTGGCATCTGCACCATGGCTGCATGCCAGAGCACTCCTCCGCCAGCGAGACGGCCTGCAGGACATTTGCAGACAGACATGGGCGATGAAACAGCATGACGTCCATGTATCAGGTGGCTGATTTCTAGAGTCTTCTTGGGGAGACGACTTGTAGCTATAAGTAAAATCCTCATTCTATTTTACAGGAAATTTGATCATGAGGGAAGAAAACCATAGCAGGTTTTTGATATTCTGTGAAAGAGGACATACAACACTCAATCATGCATTCAGCTTTAGCGTGTGTGTGTGTGTGTGTGTGTGTGTGTGTGTGTGTGTGTGTGTGTGTGTGTGTGTGTGTGTGTGTGTGTGTGTGTGTGTGTGTGTGTGTGTGTGTGTGTGTGTGTGTTGAGGCAGCCATGTGGGACCCTCTTTTCAATCTCTTCCCCTTGCACGGCTGCTTCTAATCTCTGACCCCCATCAATAAGATGCATTCAGAGTCCATCAAACAGACGAGCTGCTGCACAGGCAGTCGAGCACCGCTGGGGGGAGAGCCATGGGAAACACTCTTAATTGTCCCCAAACCTTTTTAAAGAATATTAAGCTGCATTAGCTGACCATGAGCCTTTCTTCGTGGGGCTTTCTTCTAGAGAGGGCTACAGCAGCCCACTCAGCCAACAGGCCATTAAACGTGAAAGGTCTTTGTGAACAACAGAGAGACAAACTCCCATGAAGGTGAAGCTAACAAACCTCTGCTTAAATAAGGGGAGGCTAACAGGTTGGCTACTCTTGCGTCTGGTTTGTATCAAGCCTGCAGTGCTGCCTGACTCGCTCCAGCAGCCTCAGATCTATAAAGCATCCCAGTGGGGCAGGTCTATACTGCTAGCCATAACTCTGGCAGGCCAGATCCAAACAGACATTATATAGGATAATTAGAGGTAAGATTTTCCAGCTTCAGTGATGTCATTACTGCACTGCTTCGCATCCTTTTATTGGCAGTGCAACCAATATGGAAAACATCTTCAGTAACTAAGTCATATGACAAAAGACTTGTTCTCTTCATTGAAGGGTAAGTATTTCCCAAATAATAATAAAGATGTATTCTTGATTATGGTGTTAGCCATCACATAATGGGGATACCATTGTTTACTTGACATGACTTTCAACTAATATAAAAGTAAGAACAAATTGTATTTGTATATACAATGTTGTAAAGTTTTATAGGCTGCAGATTCCAATTAACAGTGTAATTTTGTTGCATGACAGTAGTATTGTCTACATACATAACAATTTTATTAGCAAATTGAAGCCAAAAGTTGCAATTATTAATTTCACTTACTTTCACCTTGCAGTTACAATAAACGTCTTTGCAAATCTTCCCAAATATATTTATTTGTTTAGTTACAAGTTAGTTGTATTATTCCATATCCCTGACCCAGTCGTTATCTAGGGCACAGCTATATTGTCCGTCACATTAGCCACATTAGGAAGACTTTACGAGCTTGGATGGAGTGAGCCATGTGTTAAGGTGGGTGTTAAGCTGCTGCGCCCTTGTTGTGCTCAGGCCTGAACTCGCCTCGTAGCTCTGGTGACACTAGAGGATTTAGAGGGAATGGTCAAGCATTCAGGAAGGTTTTACTCTTATTAGAGGGGTCAAGTCATCTCTGAGGGAAAGCATTTATGTTTGGCAGATGAGTACAATAAAAGACCAAGGGCCAGATGCATTAAACTCTATGCATTTTGACTAAAACTCTCTAGCAAAGCAAGAAAGTTATCTTTACTTTGTTTAGGTTTTGCCAGGGACTGAAAGACAAAACTGAGCTTATGGGATTTAACTTGTTTGCTGAGTAAAGTTGGCTTAATTGAGTTAGTTCTCATGTTTTTATCTTGAGCACATAACCAGCAACTTAAACACATTCACTTCCCAACAGATGTTGAATTAACTGCTCTTTTACAAATGAAAAACTCATTCTGTGTCTAAACAACTCACTGTGACCTTCTGACATCATTACTCAAATGTGGTCCTCTTTTTGGGTCTTAAAAATGGCATATGTTACGGAGAATGGGCCCTTCATTAATCAAAAGCAGTTAGGCACTAAATAGGCACATCAACCCCCCCTCCCCCCCAACCACCACAGTACATATCAGCCCACTGAAGGGGGATTCATCACCTTGTCATCCTTAAATAATAAAAACCTATGAGGCTGAATGTCAGTGTAGGCTGATGGGATGGGGATGAATGTGTGTGTTCTTGTGTGAATGTCTGTGATACAGAGGGAGTGAGTACCGATGGTCAGGAATGGGCGAGGCCTTCTTGTTGGCAACACAAAGCCGTTGCTGTGCAATCAGCTCGGTGTAAAATCGCCGTTCTGTGGCCCACACAAAGGCTCACAAAGGCAGGGGGCTGGTGGCTGGGGCGGGAGTGCGGCGACACAGCTGTGAGCAGGGCCTACACATCCCTGCTCAATATGGGCCCTCCTCATATCTGTAGCAACTTGGCCCCTGCTTCCGCCAGGCCCCATGACAATGGAGGCCCTCGGCAGACCCCTTTGTTGCAAAGTTTTTCAGAGTTCCTTTTTAGCCTAAATCTTAAATATTTCATTAGGCCTCCTTCGCCCCGCTCCCTTTCTTTCACTACCTTTATGAAGAGCATCGCCAGGAGGACCTCTACTCATTACTCCCCCTTCGCTTTAGTAATGCCCAGATGACAACAAAGGGTTTCTGCCAAAACAGTTTTTGGAACCTGCTGTTGCTCATAAACAATCAGTGTTTCAAATTTAAAGGAGGAAAGTCTTGTGCTGTGTTATTTCTGGTACATCTTGAAACACTTTGAACATGTTATATTGTGCCTAAAATTAAAATGCTTTCCTTCTAGTCTTATAAACTTTAAAAAACTTCAATTTGCCCAAACGTTATCATTTGGGTGCTTCTTCCAAACTGAACCAAACTTTTGTGTACATGATTTTATACAAAACCCTCATCAATTGACATATATTAATAATGTATTCTTTTGGGCTACTACTTGTGAATGGTATTTATATTTTGTGTTAAAATATAGGTCATTTAACATGTACTTTCTTCCACAAATAGATCAAATATATAAAATAAATAATAAAAAAATCCATCCTCAAAATTAGGGCTGTTAAATCTGAATACCAGCGTTAGATACTTGATTGTCAGTGAAGTGAATTAACTCTTTTAAAGAGAGTTTGAGTACATTGAATATGATAATAAACGTTGTATAAGGGAACATTTTGAAATTCAAATATATTCATGACATATGGTCACATTAGCAACATTGACTGTCATTATTAAGTGTTAAAGACACAAGCTGTTGGTGTATATGAGGGCCACACATAAATGCCATGTATAGAAGAGGTGACCAAACACTCCCATCTAAATATTAAACACTTGTTAATACCTTTCCGGCCCTGCAGCAGAACTTCTGTCAAGATGGATAAAAAGGTCTGAAAAGGACTTGTCTTTATGCTAAGCTTTAAACCGGCGAGATTGGACAGAGTGACAAAGAGAAGCTTTTGTTAAAAAAAAAGAAGAGAGGGGGGTTGATTTATCCAACACTTTAAGGGATCCTAATGAATTATTCAGTGTTATCATTCAACTTGATGCTCGATAATAATGTTTTTCTTCTCTCTTCACACGTGAGGGACCCCGGCAGATAGGGGGTATCATGCAGGGGCACATAGGGGGAAGTAATGCGCACACAAGGACAAAACAAGAAGGCTGCAGTGCAGTCACTCTGCTGTCAGCTTGATAAATATAATGTGTCACCAATTAAATACTCATTGCTATTCTTTAATTCAGCCGAGGCCTTGTTAACCGCAGCCTGGCAGGGAGGCTGCCAGAGTAGCCACTGCCTCTGCGACCAGCACCACCATAATAGAGGCCCCTCCTTTTAAAACCACAGTCCTTCCCATTGGCATGTAAATGGGATATTCATTTGGCAGCACTTTTCCAATAGAAAAAAAATGACCATCGATGTCTTTGATTTTCATCTTTTTTTCAGGGAAAACAAAGAATTCTATAGTTTCAGATTTTTATTCAAAAAAACCCTTTTTGGGTCTTTCTTTGAGAGCATTCTTATGGTAATCATGTTGACTCAACTTTGTGCAACGTGGCTATACAACGCATATGAACCCTAGCAGGAGTCCATTACAGAAATACCATTTAGCAAGCTGTTTCTGTGAGAAAGTCAACCGTTTAAGGGGCTTTTTTGTGCCAGTTGGGAACAAGTGTCCCACAGGAGCAGCAGGAGTCCTTTGGAAACTTCAGTGAAACTAAAGGCCTCTTAGGTCTGAGATACGTCCCAGCTGAAGTCAAAAGTGTTGCAAATGCAGAGAAGCAGGTTTTCTTAAACAATGTCTAACTCCCTGTCAACCATGACTGCTGCACTATTTAGCAACTTTCTTCTCAGACACGGATGTCGGATGTCAGGATGTTGCTTATCCTTCAAAACACCTCTTCTCAAACACAAACACAAATTATTATAATATTACATTTTTCTGTGAAACATGAGACAAATATTGTTGCTGTACAACAAAAACTACTACTACAAAAGAAACACACAACAGACCATAAGTCCTACAAAAAAACAGAACACGTTGTCTGTCATTTCCTTTTCTAAAAAGCTTATACGCATATAAGAAGGACGACAACATTTGTCTGTGCCTTCTAAAACCATTACAAATCATAGTTTTCTGATCTTACCCCACTATGGTCAAGGTTTTGTTGGTTTTAAAACAAAAATGTTTGTTCGTTTTTGGGAAAGATTCTGGGATGGGTTGACCCTAAAACTTGGTTAAGGGGAGCGTTGATAACTGTTAGGGGAGAACAGGAAATCAGTCAGCATCGGTCTTCTGTGTTATGAAGTCCAACGTTTTTGCTGTCACTCACTACCATAACTTTACATGAAATCCTACAGCCACTTGTGGTATTTGTCAGTAGAACGAAAAACATTTATTGGATTTTAGAATTTGCAGGAAACGGTTAATGCTGTTATTGGGAAGACAGTGTAATAATTGAATAATGTTGTGTGTTTAATCTTAAGGCATTTTAAGGCACTTTTAGAGATCCCCAAAGAGACAGTCTGCTTCTCTCTCCACATGCATACACTGTTTGTTGATTCAGATTTCCTTCTCTCACACACCTTTTGTGTGTAACACTTTCCTCAACAGTGGGAAAGAATCCAGATTTGGAAACATTTCCAAGAGCTCAATTGCAGGAATTCAGAGGTCAGGCTACTTATAATTCTCAAACTCTCAGTGTCCCTCATCAAGCCTTTTGAACAGAAACGTTGGAATGCAAGATATTCTATTGGGTACTAAATGAGCTGGGTCATCCTGGACACATTAAAGCCTCAGTAGAAAATAAAACGAATGAGGTATGAACATTTGAATGAGCGCAAGTCTCCCTCTTCAGCCCACTACAACCCACCCTCCTCCTGTTCTCTGCCCACTCATTATCCCTGTCACACAGGACCAGGGCCCACTTGGCACAGTCTTGTGGACTTAATTGAATTAGACATACCCGCTTGTTTAGGCATTGTGTGGTGGCATGAGAATCTCCCAGCCGTCTCCATGAAGGCAGAAGAAAAGAGAGGCATCAGCAACACTTCATCGGCAAGATCTGAGAGTTGGGGATTCTCAGGAATGGAAGGGCCGCTGCGGAACGAAGGACCAGCGGTCCCCTATTGTGCCCCGGCTCATTGCCAAGTGCAGAGTGGGACTCGACCAAGGGTGTCTCTTCATTTACCCCAGAGTTGTGGCAAATTCCTGGCATCTAAAAAAACTCTTAAACCCTCTTGGAATGGGCATTGCCCATTGAAATGTTATGGGCAATGTGTAGTTAAGGGGAAATATTCATCCAGACATGCTGCACCGTTGTGGTTTAAATTTAGATGTGGCATTCAAATTCATTTGAACTCAAGCTTAATTTTTTTCTTTTAGTTGAAATAAAAAAATGAAAAAAATGTTGGTCAAGACGAACCTAAGTTACAAATGTTTCTTCAATATTAGGCCCAGCTTCAGGGTCTAATCCACTTTTTAACCGTGAAAAATCCAATGCCTAAAGCCCTGCAACAAATAAGGGTAAACTAAGGAGGATTAACTATGCAATAATCAAATCATGAATGCAAATATTTCGGAATGTTTCAGGTGACTAAAACATTGCATTTGCGATGTGTTATTATGTTAAGAAAAAGGCCAAATCAGCCATCTGTTGTTTGTTATTTCTTCTTCTAAAACTATTCTATGCAGCTCTTGACACCAGCGACAGCACTCACTGTGCCAGCTTAACCCTCTGACTTCTACTTTTTCCACCCTCAGTCCTTGAGCTGACTTTTAAGTCAAGAATCAGTTACTTTGTGATCAGAGATTTTTTTTTTCTTTCTTTTTTTTTTAAATGGAAAGAAACCTCTTCTAATGTGATTGCCCTTTTCCATTTATCCAGACGGGATCTAAATGGAGGCGCTACAAGGGGATGCCTAAGCGCTGTCACTACATAACGTCACCTCCCTAACCCCAGGGGTCAGGCCCAGATTGACACCATAACCCACAGCCCTGATCCTCCTTCAGCCCCTTTAGAGGTGCACCCGGCCGGCATTAATACGGCCCGCACTTTATTCATTTGGAGATCAGCCAAGCTGAAAAGATAAGCTCTGAATAATTGGAGCCCAAAGACCACGGAGAATCAGATGGGATCTCTGAGTCTTTAACTTTTTCTCCCTCTCTCTATACCCTCTTATAACTGGAGGACACCCCTTGTTAGATCCAGGCAGCCAGATGGGCTAGAGAGGAGTGGGATGATCTGTGATGCTTTAAAGAGAAGGATGACACTGGCTGTAGGGACCTGTCACTCACGTGCAGGGGGAGTGAATGTGGAGCTTAATGAATCCTCCACAGCCACCAGTGGACAAGACACAGCTCTGTGTGGACACCAGACAGCCAGACAGTACAGCAACCTGCCTCCTTTTCACTCTCTCGCTCTCTATGGCTTTCATTGCCTGTTTCATTCTGGCAAAGTGTTTGGAATATTATTTTGTGCAGTATACCTGAGCAGTTGATTTAATTTGAATGTGATTTGATTGTAAAGCCTTTACCTAATGGCTTTTTATTTTAAAATATGGACCTTTGTTGCATACAAGGAGTTTAAGACAAACTGTTGAGCCGCCATGCTTTCTGAGCATCCCCTCGAGACACAATATAACTCGTTAATAGAGCAGTCAAATCTCTCTGGGAGGTTGGACACTGGAGACAAACACACAACTGTGGATGCTGTAGTTAATCATTCCTCTGTCAAATTAGCATTCCCCCTGCCTTGCATGGAAGACACCATCGCAGATAGACAGGGCATCGTTAGCCTCACTGCACAACAAAGAGCCAGCAATGGGGAGGCTGCAGTTCTACTGGTAATGTCAGGTCCCAGGTCAGCTTGGTCCAGAGCCAGTATAAGCCCACGCTGCGCTCTGCCTGTCCGGTGTTGTCATAACAGAGCAGCTATACAGTATGAGGCCAGAGGGAAGACAAGACCGACTGCAGCCTCCTGAAGACAGGCAGAACAACAGGACCACACACTCGTTTCTCATTAACGTCAGCAGCAGTTGTGGTTTTGTTCTTTTTTTCCTTCCGTTTCACATGTTCTAACATAGACCTCAGAGGAACAACAATAAGTGTACAGTGTATATTATAATACTGCCAGAGGGGCTGGGGAAATTTCTTTGGAAAAGAAGTAACGTCATTTCACATTACACATTGCTTGTATCAGCTTTGTGAATTCATCAATCAATCATCAAATGCATTGTAATAACATTGATAATCCCAGTAAATCAAAGCAATCTATTGCCATTCAACAATTGCAACTTCTTCACTTGTTTTTCTACAACACTGATTGCAAAATCCCTTTAATTATGTGCATTATTATAGATAATTACTGTTGTCTACTGATATGAATCATAGTTAATGTCTTACAGCTATGTGCCTCTAATGTTAATTACAGCATGCTGGAATCCGCCCCTCTTAATGATTGTTAATATCATAATTAAAACTGGGTGAAGTACCCTAAATGCATGTGTTGACAAGCTGTGCAGCAATCAGCAGCACCGTTTAATCTGGACACTTATCCTCCGGCCCTTTTCCCCCTTTGTTGGCCTGGACTTTTGACAGAGGCCAGGCTTTGTGAAACATAATAATCCTGATTAGTACAAAAACATCAAACACTGTACGAGACCTCAAACCGAATCCAATGGCATGACAGGCTCGGACAAATCTCCAGCCATCAAGTCAGGCAAAATATTTTCTCTGCCCAATCGCAAGGGCACATTGCTTCCTGTCCTGTAGGCAGTGTCACCCAATGTCTCCTTGTTTTCCACAAACCGCGTTTCCTGTGTTACAAAACGTTTTTATGGAGAAAAAAAAATCCATTCTCCCATGAAGCACTCACTTGTGCCATGTTTACAGACGTTAAAACAGCTGACAGAGCAGAGAAAATTGGTGTAACTTTGACAGAAAATGTGATTATTGGAAGTCATCAGCTTTCCATCATCAGGTTTATTGGCCGAGAATGAATGCACATTCAAGTTTTACTCTGGATATTGATCTACATTTAACAAGGGGTGTCCACTATACGTATATACATGTAGACAATACAATAGTGAACGGCAGAATACAAAGTCAGTCAGTTTCTGAGAGTATATACAGTAGTGCCATAGTGCAAATATTTTTGAGGCTGTAGTTGAGCTGTAGTGGGCTGTGGTGGAGAGGAGGACTCTGAACTGTTGTCCATCATGGAAAACCCCACCCACCCTCTCCACCTGCAGCTGGAAGGACAGCGGAGCTCCTTCTCCAACAGACTGCTCCAGCTCCGCTGTCACAAGGACAGATACAGGAGAACATTCCTGCCTACTGCAATAACACTTTACAATAATTCCCCTCTGGCTGGCAGACAACTCACTGCTCCATAGCCTCTCTGTTAACTGGACATAACATGCACACCTTGACATTTATATATTTCTTATTTTTCATTTTTAGTTCTAATTATTTGTTATTTGTTATGCTTCTTCTTTTTGTATTTATAAAAAAAATTCCCAGTTTGGGATAAATAAAGTATTTCTGATTCTGATTCTGATATTGTTGTTATTAAGATAAAAAAATACAACATCATTTACTGCTTGTTTATCAAGCAGAGTATAAAACTGGCCTGTCAAATACGTATATTGTTAATGTTGGAATGGGGATACTGATATACTGGTGTAAGAAAGAACACAAAGCAAATAAGAGTACAATTAACTGCACACTGTTACACTACTTAATTTTTTTATTGATTATCTTGTGTGAACATTTTAGTGATTTTAGCCAAAAAAATCTTGTTGGCTCAACTTTTTAACACGGTTTTAAAGGGTCTTTCAACTTCTTTAACCATCTGACTCAGAGTCCGTAATGAATAGATGTGCAGACGGCTGAAGTGGTGCTGTATTATAAATCAATGACGGTTTGTAATTCTCTTCATTTAAACAAAGGACAAACGAATAAAAACCCATTAAGATGACATGTGAATTGGCAAACAAACTGTTTAATTTGTGTCTGCTGTGTGAAGGGGGCTTTCTGTCCGTTGGCCTGGGGGCAGCCCAAATTTACATCTGATTGGAGTTTAATGGTCCATGGCCACTTTTACGGCACAGTCACTATGGCGACCACCTTTTCTCAAGATTTTCAACAGACTAAAATGTCCTTTTTTTTGTCCATTTGAAATGTGTCATGCGAGCCAAATGGGGCTGGGGCTTGTATGTATCAATTTGTTTCTGTTGCGGGGCCCACACTAGACCTGCAATGAATATATGGGCCATTGAATCCCAGCACACAATGGCCACAGCTGATGCGGTTGCCACAGAGACACGCCCACACAAAGGGTAGGAATGATGACATATGGTCCAAACCTGCCCATTCGGTGGACCCCCAATAGGCGGACTGCATTGACAGACAAAACCCCACGTTAGCCATTTATCCGTGCCTACTCATTTCATGGTAAGATACACTTTTTTATAAAGTTTCCACAGCCAAAGCACAAGAAGTAAACGGCTGGTGAAAAAGCCACCATGTAAAGTGGGGGGAATTCCTCATTAAGTCATTAACAAAGGCTTCTTTACCACCTGCTTCTACATTAATACGGGCATTAAAGGCCCCTCTTTTTGTTTAAAGTGAAAAAGAAGAGATGGAGGAATAAAGCATCAACTTAAAGACATAATATAAAGAAGCATATGTCAGTATTTTAAACACACTGAGCAAAAACTTTGCTGCTGGATATTGTACCAACTCAATTGTAAGCAAATTCTTTCGGCTCAAACCTTTTATTTAATACTTGTTTTGACATTTCAACCAAAAGTGCAAAAAAAAGTGTCAACAATAAAAGTAACTATTTATGAGAACCTTGTCCTTTAAAAAAGGAAAAATAAAACCATTATCACGTACTGTATGTTTTAAACTCTATATTATTTGCCTTTAGTAACATTGTACAGTGTTAAAGGTGTGTGTGTTTATACCAACTAGAGTAACTTGTAAAACCTTTACATTGACAATGAAATTAGGCTTAAAAAATGGATGAAGGATTGAAACAGCTCCAGCTAATGTCACTGAAAGAGGTAGTATGAATTCAAACTTAATCAAACCTACTAAAAATAAGACCACACCTAAACATAAACAATTCCAGAAATACAAACTTTAAAATCTAATCAAATAGTGTAATGGTGTACATTTCATATTCAAATAACACAATTATGTGCTAAATTAGTTTAAAATGACAGTGGGCAAAATGAGGCGAAACAAAAAGCATTTGAGACATTGCATTTTCTTGCCTAGTGGGATGTCTTTTATAATCTAAAGAAGATCCAGTGGATCTAAAATACAAGATAATAACTTTATCTTTTATCTGCGGTGACACAGATCTGCCAACTGTTGGAGAGGAAATCCCTCAGAGAACAGCCGTGTGGGTCGAAGAGGCCTAATTCCTTTAGGAAAGATAAGCAGTGTGTGAACAAGACATTTAGTAGTGGACCTGTTTCATTACTCACTACTGAAATATGTGATGAGGTCATTACAGGCTTTGTATGCAGGAGGGCCATATGGGGTCAACCATTCACTTAAAGCGTGCAAATGGTCTACCCTTAACTTGCAGTATAAAACATGAGTGAATTACATTTCATATAAGGGTATGACCCTTATATGAAATGTACACGTAAAATACTCACGTCCAAGTAACTCAATAATATAATGGTACCTCAAATAATAACAATATTAGTTCTGAAATGAAAAAGCAATTTCTTGCAATTAAGTAGAACAGAAACAAAACAATAATCACCGACAATTTAGTTAATTTACCTGTGAAGTGATATTTGGTTCAAGGTTCTCAAAACTTAAAATTCATTTAGCTTTACATTTGTTTCTGGATGGATAGATAAAACAAACAATGTGAGGAGCCTGAGCCCAGGGAAACATTTCACAGACTCCCCATTAACTAACTGTAATGGAAAAAATAAAATAAAAAATGCATTGACCTCGAAATATGTCTTTAGTACCATTAAAAAATTGTACAATACATTTTAGTGATACACTAGCACGGTGCACATGGTAGGCAATCTGCATGTTAACATTAACATGACCATGTTATCATGCTGATGTTAACATTTAGCTCCAAGCACCGCTATGTGTGAGTACAGCCGTATGGTGCAACCTCACAGAGCTGCAGGTGGCTGCACACTCTTCATCTTGTTCTACTGGTTGCAGTACATTAGCAGGAAATCTATTTATGGATGTTGATCCTGGTGGGAAATTTCAGAGCACAGAGTACGTGCGGAGGATGTCACTAATATCAAACCATACAAAGACACACACACACACACACACACACACACACACACACACACACACACACACACACACACACACACACACACACACACACACACACACACACACACACACTCACACACACACACACACTCACACACACACACACACACACACACACACACACACACACACACACACACACACACACACACACACACACACACACACACACACACACACACACACACACACACACACACACACACACACACACACACTCATATATAAACAAGATAGGTCAAGCCAAAGTGTCACTTGATGTCAGCTGAGGTGACGAGTTGGTGAGTGAGACCCGGAAGGAGATCTCACTTGGTTTGAGTCAGAGGTGACAGGTCCTTCTGCATATGACCTGTCTATTCCTGGTTTCACCCCAGCCATCCACCCGCTGTCCCCTGCATGGACGCCTCCATTGACCGCTGTCACACAGGAGAACATTACCCTGGGAGGTCAAAGACCCCCAGGTGACCTGGTGAAGCCCCTTGGAAACACTTCAGCGGCCAGACCAGACCTGTTTTGAACGGACACTCTGCAGGCCAATCTTGAGCTGTCAAACCGGAAACAGAGGCTAAATAGACCATGAAATTTCAAATAAAAAAACAGGCTGAGGATCTGTCTCAATCAACCAGGCTTTTAAGCATGATGCACCAAACTTGTCATATTCCGGGTACACAGCAAAAATGTTCAGCATAGCCACGATGTCTAGGTGAGATTATCTTGCCAAATGTTCTAGTACCGTGATTTGACATCCTATGATCTGCTAGGAGGTCCATCCCGGCGGCAAGGATTTTGAATTGCAAATATCAAAAATGTTTCATATTTATGATCGAGTACACTTTTGTGTATGGGTAACGCCGGGATAATCATTACATGTTATTATGTGTGGGGTCTCGTACATTTGTGGGCCAGCCTTAAGAAGACTATTTCCCTTGATGATACTGATCCTGACGGAAAAAGTACGATTATGCACCCCCTCCCCTCCCCCATACACACAGACATCCTCATTGTGATCACATGAGAAGACACACAGTTTCTCACACATGTGCCCATGAGTGTACAGACTCCACCCTTAGACCCCACACTGCACAGCATTATGCAGAGCTCCCTTGAATTCACACAGTGATCTAAAAATACCCCGAGGGAGGAAATCCCCACATTCCACAGCAATGGACCTGCACTACAAAGACATCCAAACAATAAGTCTCTCCTAACTCAGAATCATCCCAGACAATATAGGAAGACTGAAGCATCAGAGAGTTGTTTTTCCCGGATAAACTGTTGTGTCTAGGAGTGGAAACCTCTGACCACCGCCACTGACTCATGGCAACTGGCCATATGTGAGGGAATGGACCGCACAATGACATAAACACACATGTGGTGGTCGACCTGTTTGCAGAAATATCCATCGACAGAGGAAAGTCAGAGGCTGTGAGAGGTTTGTCGTTGCTGCTTTCAAGACTTAGTTTTATAAATGGAAACCAGCTCATGAGAGCGAAAGCATTCAGCAGGTGTATAATTCATGAGTCAGCTTCTTCCTGTTTATTTTGATGCATCTAACATGGGCCATGGTCACAAAAGATGATCACAAATCTGTTTATAATGGGATGAAGCAGTAGATATGGTGATGCTTGATAGCTATTTCACTTAATAGGAGTGTTGATGTCATACACATTTTGGTTGGTAGAAAGAAGGTACCATTTTGATGAAAATACAGCCTTTTGATACATACAGAACCTTATTGCTGAAAACCTCTGTAGTCTGAAATCCTGTCTTGCAAGACAAAATCTGCTTGTTGCAACAAAAGAATGAAAAATCACTATATGGTTTATTTATGCACTTGCAGCATTTCTTAGAGAAAGATTATGGTCTTGGTTAAATATTTTAAAAAGCCACAAAATAGGACACACTAACTTGCTCCACATTTAAGCAATACAACAATCTTTCCTTAAGTTTAACCAAAGTGCTTCTGTTACCTACAACAAACCACAAGCAAGTCCAAGTCCTTTTTGTACAGTCACTATCCACATCAACCCACACACTTTAGACCATGTTTAGTTAAAAAAAATGTGGTGCCGTTTACAGTTGAAAAAGAAAAACAGCTGGGAATTACCTTCTAAAAATGTAATTGGGAGAACAAATGAGTTGTCTATTTATATCTATATTTCATCCGGCTGACTCATCTGTGCCATGTGCATGTAAGGCTTAACAGTTTGCTAATGTCAGAGGGTGAAGGCTGCAGATCAGATCCCTCTTTGTGGCCAACTTCATTAGGGCTCATCTCACATTCTCAGGAACAGAGATCCTTCATTTAGACAAAGGAGTTTAATGAGTCACAAGACTTTTATCCGCTGACAGCTTGATGGGCGCTGGCATTGTCAGACAGAAAGGATGAAGGTTAATACTACGAGCTATCAATTTGCAGTTAGCTTTGTTACGGAAATGTTAGTTCTTGTAGGCGGGAACCCAAAGTATGTACACTTCTAAAACAGTATCATTAACATCTTTTTTATTTAATGCTTGTCACATGTACATTAAATGATAACTGGTTACTGCTTGTGTCTGGTGTAAGTTTGCATTACTTAGGATAAATAACTTAAAGATGTAGTTACATTTTATAGGACACCCTTATACAGTAGAATCAGACAGTTCCTGCTATTTAGTACTGATTGTACTCTTAGTATGTATGAAACTCTGGACTCAATGAGAATCAAATAAGGCAATACCTTCAGCTTGATTGACAGTTTGACAAAGGCATTGGGGCAGAGTGATTTGTCAATGGGTACAAATCCACACAAAGAGCTATTGATTGGCAGGAGAGAAAGGGGAAGAGGACAATGAGTGTGGCTGTGGGATCTCTCCAAGGTGATCAATACTGGAGTTCTGCATGAGGGAGCCATCCCACTCTGTGTTTATACAGTCAGACACAGAGCAAAGATCAGCCATTGTACACCCGCACTGCTGCTGTCAGTCAGTGCAGGGCAACACTGCAGGGGGCATCTCACCCAGAAAACACACACACACACACACACACACACACACACACACACACACACACACACACACACACACACACACACACACACACACACACACACACACACACCTATACACATGTTAAAGCTCACTTTCACACTTGTCAGAATGTTCCCAGATTTTACTGTGAGTTCTTAGACAAGACACTCAAATGCATTTCTTTGATCACACAGAAAATACAGTGAAGAATTTCTTCTGTGCAATTATGTGGTTGATTCAGTTTCTCTAAAGGGTCAGTTAAAACTATATATACGAGAAATATAATACATATTTAGTTTTTACTGCAATCACACAGTTCAGGTGAACTTCAGGCTTTTGCTATGGTAATTCAAAATTACATTTACAGTGGAGGAAATAAGTATTTGATCCCCTGCCAATTTAGTTAGTTTACCCACTTACAAAAACATGAACAGTCTGTAATTTTTATGGTAGGTTTATTTTAACAGTGAGAGACAGAATATTAAAAAGAAAATCCAGAAATGTACATAAAAAAAAAGATATAAATACATTTGCTTTTAATTGTGGGAAATAAGTATTTGATATTTGAGTACTTGGTGGGCGAAAGCCTTGTTGGACTGCACAGAGGTCAGACGTTTCTTGTAGTTGCTCACCAGGTTTGCACACATCTTAGGAGGGATTTTGGTCCACTCTTCTTTGCAGATCCTCTCCTAATTCTTCAGGTTTCGAGGCTGATGCTTGGCAACACGAAGCTTCAGCTCCCTCCTGGCTAGGCCCCTCCATCACCTTAACGTGCTTCTTCTTTGGCCACTCCTTAGTTGCCTTGGCCGTATGTTTTGGGTCATTGTCATGCTGGAAGACCCATCCAGGTCCAATTTCCAGTGTCCTGGCAGAGTGAAGGAGGTTATCAGCCAATATTTTACGGTACATGGCCCCATCCATCGTCCCCTTGATGCAGTGAAGTCGTCCTCTCCCCTTAGCAGAGAAACCCCCCCAAAGCATAATGTTTCCACCTCCATGCTTGACGCTGGGGATGGTGTTTTTGGGGTCATAGGCAGCATTTCTCTTCCTCCAAACACGACATGTCGAATTGATGCCAACGACCTTTATTTTGGTCTCATCTGACCACATCACCTTCTCCCAAGCCTCCTCTCAATCATTTAGAGGTTCATTGGTAAACTTCAGACGGGCCTTTACATGTGCCATCTTGAGCAGGGGGACCTTGCGGGCGCTGCAGGATTTTAATCCATTACGGCGCAGTGTGTTACCAATAGTTTTCTTGGTGACTGTGGTCCAAGCTGCCTTCAGATCATTAACAAGATCATCCTGTGTAGTTCTTGGCTGATCCCTCACCTTTCTCATGATCCTTGATACCCCACGAGGTGAGATCTTGCGTGGAGCCCCAGACGGAGGGAGATTGGTGGTCATTTTATGCTTCTTCCATTTTCTAATAATGGCACCAACAGTTGTCTCCTTCTCACCATTGCGGATGGTCTTGTAGCCCATTCCAGCCTTGTGCTGGACAACAATTGTATCCCTGATGTCTTTAGACAGCTCTCTGGTCTTGCCCATTGTGGAGAGGATGGAATCTGACTGATTGACTCAGTGGACAGGTGTCTTTTATCCAGGTAACGAGTTGACATCAGGAGTACTTTCTTAAAGTGAGAGGACTTATTTAACTGGTCTGTGGGAGCCAGAATTCTTGTTGGTTGCAAGGGGATCAAATACTTATTTCCCCCAATTAAATACTAATTAATTTATATCTTTTTTTTTTATTTAGATTTCTGTTTTTTTAGATATATATATTCTGTTTCCAATTGTTCAAATAAACCTACCATACAAATTACAGACTGTTCATGTCTTTGTAAGTGGATAAACTAACTAAATTGGCAGGGGATCAAATACTTATTTCCTCCACTGTAAATGTTTTAATTTTTCTTAGAATTAAAGTCCCTGTTGCTCTGGATATACAGAAAATGCGTATATTGAAAGATATCAGGGACCATTTATTTTTGGTATAGTGAAAGGGTAGATAATTTTCGACCATTTCAATTTTGGACAAAATTCAGTACAATGAAACAGATATACCTAATAACATTACTGTTACTGACAAAGCTACTTCTTACTATAAGTGTATATATAGTATAGTATGTAGAAGTATATATATGTATATCATTGCATCAACAACAGGCTGCTTATGATTAAAGGTAACTCAAGACTGTTTTAAATAGTAAAGAAAGGTAACCTGAATGCATGCAAACAAAAGTTGTAGAGAAGCAAAAAGTGAATGCAAGAACAAAATTATGAGATGGATCTTTTTTTTTTCTTTTGGTGAGCTATGTTTCCTGACTTAAGTGTTGATTCTCAAAAAAGAGCTGTTTTTTTCTAAATTAATTAACTATCAAGACCTTTTTTGGTAGAAAGATCCTTACTTCGACAAGTCAGTCACTTAGGAACTAAATGTATAAATGCAGCATCTCTCCTAAGCGCCCCAAATAAAGAAAGAGACATGAAAAGAGTCGGTAAGAGACACATGGCCAGACACTCACAGAGGGAGGGATTCACTCATGAATGGGCTGCGACTGAGAATAACATGCCAGACAGTGCCGTGTGTTTGTGTTTGGCTTTGCTAATCTTATCAAGGCTCCATGTATTCATCATGAGGCCCAGTTACTTCAGCTCTCGAGAGCAGAACACGGCCTGAGATGAGTGGTGATCCATCCTGGAGCGATCACCACCAGCAGACAGAAAGACACACGCAGAGCCACAAGACGGCTGCAGAGCCACTGTTTACCTTCTGTCAGCCCTTTGCTAAGCACCACTAAAAAGCTGTTTGTTATATAGATGAGAGTGTGACAGCAGGATGACTGATGTTTGTAAGGGAGTCTGAAAGTGCTGGTAATGTGTTTTTACATTTCCTGTTATGTCAGTTGTAATATTTAAACAAACATATAATTTTTCACTAGTATTTTTCTTTGATTTTGAAATGATAGCCTATCCACCTTTTCACAATGTACGTACCGAGGCTAGACTTTATTCACCCCTACTAATTATCAATCGCTGGCAGGTTAATTATAATATAAATGCAGAAATTCTAGAATGTCCACCAAACATACATCTGTGTATGTCCCACAGGGATTATAAATAGTTAAAATGGTCACTAAAGTTACTTTATCTGCCACTACTGTCTG
Source organism: Eleginops maclovinus (assembly GCF_036324505.1). Classification (NCBI taxonomy): domain Eukaryota; kingdom Metazoa; phylum Chordata; class Actinopteri; order Perciformes; family Eleginopidae; genus Eleginops; species Eleginops maclovinus. The sequence goes on along the minus strand of NC_086349.1, from coordinate 13,117,187 downwards.
AGTGATGGAATGATGTTTGACTAATTCAGGGAGTTGGGCGCCAAGAGAATAAATGCTTTGTGTGTGTGTGTGTGTGTGTGTGTGTGTGTGTGTGTGTGTGTGTGTGTGTGTGTGTGTGTGTGTGTGTGTGTGTGTGTGTGTGTGTGTGTGTGTGTGTGTGTGTGTGTGCATTTGTGCGCGTGCGTGTGTGTACCCAGCTGCATTCTCAGCTTTCATTGCCCATTCTCTGGGCGCATTTGTTTGGAGTCGGCCCATCCACTTATTGACACTTGTCTCTCCTGCCTCTTGCATGACAATCCAAGCAATAAAACCATGAGTGGAGCACACACTGTTCAACAGTTACCATAAGAAAAACAAGGGCAAAGAGGATGAGTGTTTACCTTCCCAGGGCATGAAAAGAGGCAGAGAGGGAAGAAGAAAGAAAAAGAAAAAAAGACAAGTGCTCATCTCATAACTCTAACTCCCTACCACAAGCAGTGCAAATACACAATGACACACACACTCTCTTTGCCTACACTACAGTTTCAGTGTCTGCTTTTTGTCGAATCCATATGATGATAGAGAAGGGGAAAAAACAAGATGATCAAGGACCATGGTAAGGGAAGGAAGAGCCTGACAGTTTGCAAAGGTAATGGCACATTTTCAAATCCTAGTCACATCTGCTTTAAGGATTTGTACACAGATAGACTCACACAAAAGGATAGCACATATGAGATGGGACCAGAAACCAGGACATCCTGCTCAGGGCACAATGCCCTCCTCTCTACTGTGCTAAAGTGATAATGCTCTTGCAACAGTGCGGCTGTCACCACCTAGCTAAGCCAGGATCCAGAAAGGAGCAGGTCTCAGCACCGTGGGATAACTGTTCAGGAAATACAGCTTTCATCACCTCTCGGAGTAGAATATCCTTCTGTCAAAGACGCTTGGATTTCAATGGCTAAATATAACACAGGAATAGAAAGTTCCCTTGATGTTCCAGTAATAATCAAATAGGAAAATGTGTAGAATGTGTAAGAATAATCAATATATTGAAACGGAAAATTAAAGACATAATTCCCTGTCTCCGGATGGACCGGACTTTGTTCTTACGTTACCGGATGTTATTGTTTTAGCCTCACGGTTGCGTGTATCTGATACTGTATCGTATATATGAGTGGAGGGAGAATGATGCGTGGATTTACATACTAAACAAACCGCCTCTAACTCGCACTCATGGACGCTGCAATAACACTAGTACGTGTTTAATAACCAATAAACCTCAGAAAAATTATATAATAAAATATCAAGAGGAAGCATCATGACTACGTCATCAGATAGCGACGGTGACTTCATAAGAGGGCGAAGCAGAACTTGCCCTGGACCCGCCTCCGTCGACGTCAGCTAATGGAAGAAGACTAAAGAAGAGAAGGGGATATGCCCATGTGACGAGAAGAGGCCAATAGGATTCGATCATCGCCGCCAACCAATGGGAGAAGACGAGACCGGAAGGACCTGAGAGAAGAAATACTGATGTGAATAGAAGATCGAGGCCTTTTCGCCACGCTGCTGAAAGACAGCCATCCAGAGCTATATACATACTAATTATTAGTATCTATTATTAGTATCTATACAGCTGTGTTTCCTTTGTAGACTTATCATGCCGTTACGTGAAATAAATATTGTTATAATTTACAGATAAGCTTCTTGGTCTATTTAAGACCAACTCTTGAACAAAGAATATTCTTAACAAATGCTAACTTTGCACTTCTTGTAATCTCAATAGACTCAAATACATAGATAAATAAAGTGTGTGTTTTTTCCAAAAGTAACAAAATATCATATTGCAAATCATTACAAAAATCCAGACCAGGAACAAAATACTTTTTAATAGATTCTGTTTTTTGAACTGGCAAGGTGTTTGATACTGTCTGTCAATGTATTACAAATCGAATACTTAGTATTGCCCTTTCCTTGGCAGGCCTTTTGACATATCAGAAAACACTAATACTATTAGTAATGGCTGCATTCCATTTAAATGTACCAGATCCTGATATTGTGTATGTTGGCTCGCCTGCATGACTTACTGTGACATGAAAACTATGTTAAATCACTGAAATAGGTCAAACACTCTTTCTCACATTGTCTCCCAACCACACAATGCAAATGTGTGCACTCAAGTACACCGCTTTTACCCACACACAGGAGAGGAAGAGGATGAAATACACTCACACACACAAAAAACAACAGGAGGTGGCATCTTTGAGTTAGATCAAAGTGCATGATGTTCACAAGTGTCAAATTAGGGACACGTCTGGGCATGTAGGGAGACTCTGTGTGAGTCTCTCACACACACACACACACACACACACACACACACACTCACGCGCGCGCATACACATACACACACGCGCATACACATACACGTCCTACGGGGGTTTCATACACTAGGTGGTGATGTTGAGTAATGTACTTTAATTGATTTGAGTATTTTGATATTCAGCCATCCACTTAGGCACTTTAGTCGACAATCGACTTTTTTAGATTTAGATCATTTCCAATATCTTTGCTTGTGGCACAACTAGACTGCAAAAATGTCTCTTTGTTCATGAACTTATATCCCTCATTGTGTTTTGTTTTACACCAATTAATGTCTTTATAATTTGAGTGTATATCATAACATTTTAAATATAGTAACAAAAAAAAAGACTTGCAATCACTTGTTTGTCAGTACACTGAGCCATGTGAATCAAGTCTGTTATTTTTGTCCCACAATCCTAAATAAAACATTCTTCCTGTGTTACTTACAAGGGTTTTAGAAGTTTTAAACTTTGTTATATCTGCTACATTGATCTCTTCAATCAATGTAGGGGCCACAATATCCATCCGTTTTCACATCTCCAACATTAGAATATCATTAGTACTAAGTTTTGAGACTCGTGCTGCTGAACTCTTAACCAGTGCTGAAATAGAACAACAGCTGCCAAACATGCAGGGCAAAGGCTGGGATGACCCCCTCGATAGATAAATACATAAATAAAATGTGTCAACATTCAGGGACAGGCTCCATTAATGCCACCTAGGAGTCTGCAGGATGACCTCTAGCTCCATCAGGAGGACCCTTAACTTTCTCTTGTGGAATCTGCACCATTTGTCAGCCACAGGCCTCATGCCTTGAAACAGGAGAAGCTGCTGAAAAGCCAAATCTGTCCTCAGAAATACGTTCTGTAGACAAGCGGTGAGGATCAACGGAGCCCATGCGGCACCCTGACCCTGTGATATTTGATCAGGCTTGACGCGTCCCATTGCGTCTGAGCCACCGGGCCTCACCTCCTCTGTCTGCACACACCCAACACCTCACACCCAGTCCCAGGGATAAGTGGTCTCTTTCTATAAATACCGAGACAGGATGGAAGCTTGGAGGGAGCCAAACAAGTGTGGTGGTGGGAGGAGGAAGGCCTGTGTGGCTAAAGAGACATAAAAAGTAAACACCTGTTAATAAGGTGTCAAGGAGTCAAATGTGGAGTGACTAAAAAATAAGTTCAGCCAACATAATCTCAAGTTTCCTTTAAAACAACCACCTGCGCAGATGTCACCGTGCTCACACATTTCAGGGAAACTTCTGATTTCCAACTCCTACTTTCTGTCTGTGTCTGTCTGTCTGTCTGTCTGTCTGTCTGTCTGTCTGTCTGTCTGTCTGTCTGTCTGTCTGTCTGTCTGTCTGTCTGTCTGTCTCTGTCACTCTCTCTGCTTCTTGAGAAAACAGGTGCAATGAGGAGTGCCCAATACAAATAGAGGCTGACACATTAAACTCATAATGCTTGATACACGCTCCCTGCCCCGCCTTCCCCCTGAGCAGAACCTGTGGCCAAAGCATGCAAAGCATTTCCTTCTGTCCTCGTAGCTGCAGCGTCTTCAGATTGAGGAGCAAATATAGCCTGTCATCTTTGTGAAAGTGAGAGCAGTGGAGAACTCAAACAATCCCGGGGGCAGCAGCTATTGACTATATTCATGTTTAGAATACAAGACAACTGTTACAAGCAAAAATGTTCCTTGTGCTGGAAGTGATCTGCTGCTTGAAAGATATTGAGAATAATCATACATCAATGCAGAACATAGAGGTTTTCAGCCTACAATGAGAAAGAATTAACCAGGAAAATCCATTGTGGTTGCAATAAAAACATTCTGAGCACATTGTCACAGGTTTGAAATAGTTAAAAGCTATATAGGCTAAATCAAGCACAGCTCTCTCATGAGGCTCATCCAGAAAATGCAATCTTGTCCAACTTGCATATATAGCTTTGAAGTTACTTTTTTTTATTATCAGAGTGAAATATTTTTTTTTCTTTTTTAAAAAAATAAATATGTGTGTAGTCAGGCAAAAATTAAAAAGGGATACATTTTCATACAGACCTCAAGATAAAAGAGAAGCAAATAACCAAACGTTTGTTCTATGACTTTCTTAATTCAATTCAGATAAAAAAAAGAAATATATGTATCTGTCCACTTGTGTTAATTCTAACAGCTTAGCTTTTGTCTTCATTAAATTGAGCGAGGGGGGAGGAAACAAAGAGCCTGCCCCTTATCTCCCTGGAGTGTTGCAGCGCACACTTACAGTAAATTGCTTTGATAACAGCTGCATGCAAAAAGAATTAAGGGCTAGCTAAACAAGGCCTAATGCAACAATGGCAATTGTGAATTTGGAGGGAGAACTGATTTTTAAAGTTGGCGGCAACGTTGTGCGCGCGTTCCTCTATTCAGTCGCTAATGAGAATGATAATTTGTGGCTCCTCAGACGACCCCTACCCCCTTCAATAGCGACTTCTCCCAAGGGACTTGATGGTGGAGATCCCCGAGGGAAATTCAGCCCTCTATAGGAATCCTTTTCATCAGAGAGTATTCCCGCCTGTTTCGTTTTAAATAATGTTGATCATCCAAATGTTCAAACTACTACTTCTACTTCTTATAGGCTATAGTTGATCCTGCACACACGCTGCACACACGCTAGCAGAATAACAAAACCAATTGAGGAACCAGGAGCCCACAACTGGATATAGGTCTACAATAATTTCAACTGCAGGCATCTGCAAAATTTCAGATATAAATTCCGCTTCTGCTATCTGCATACATATGGCATTATGTCTGCATATTTATTCCAGTGCAACATTTATCTTAGTATAGTTTTCTCTCTCGTTGTGTCTTTAGCACTTCCCTAAATGTATGTTGTATTTAATGCTGTTGTTTCTTGGTAACCTTAAGTATTCAGTGCACACATTATGAATATGATACACATTTACATTATATTTCCAAACATCATGATAGAAACCACAGGTTTATCCTGATGTGCTAACAGACTGCAACATGTTGCTGTATAAAAATAGGATGGACTCAGTCAACCTCCAACGATCCCGTGTTTACGCCGGACCAGGCTTGCTTCTTGGCGGCCACGCGTGTGTGTTCGCCTCCTCACCTCCGCAGAGCGGCTGCACGACCCGGCCTGCCAGCAGGGATTTACTGACTGGCGCTGTGCCCGGCCACAGGCAGACTAGTTCGCTCGGTTCTCACGACCTCAGCTCCACAAAGGCATCTCTGAACTATTAACTCAGACACGAAGGCAGTATAGGGACGACCGCAGAACCCACACATGCTGCCAACTGGAGTTTCAGTATGCCTCCTCGCAGAAGGAAGCTGCTTCAGCATCACAGGCAGTGGGGTTTCAGTATGCCATTTACCGACGGTGTCATCTGCAGGGCACTGGCACACAGCAGGGTGAAAGTGAGAATGCAACTACACAAATAACAGTCAAACTGTTCAAGTTAGATGAATATCAAGAGTTATCTATACAAAGATAACATTTCAGGTCACGTAGGCCAGGTTATAGTAAAAACAAGGTTTCGTTTTTTCTATTGACAACACTTCCTTTTGTTAACGGGTGCCAGTATGTTGCCATATTTTCATTTCGCCTTGTTGCCTATTTCCTAAATAAACCCATTATCCATATGTTATCATTACCAATAATTGCGTAGACGTGGGGATACCTTCACTCTCTGTTTCTGCCGAACTTTAAGTGTACACTCTCGATATTTTGACACCAGGAATGTTTATTTTGTGTGTGCTGGTGGTCAGGCCTATGAAACACTTTCAAAACGACTTACTTGTGGCCTATGCGAGCTATGTGCACCCACCGCGCGCCGGTGCAGTATTAAATGTTGAGGGGTTTTGACCAGCGGACACCAGGCTGAAACCTAATCCTGAGTAAAGGGGCCCGCTGACTGCAAGTGGCTGACACACGGCTCGCGCATGCAACGCCGCCCTGAACAGAAACACAGGCTGCCTCAGATCCAGACCCCACTCACCGGAGGAAGATTCGTCTACACCCAGGGATAAACAGCAGCAGGAAGACATGGGGAGGGAGACCTTCATACACAGAAACTTTTGAGCCGTCAGGGGAAAGCACCTGGCCAGATAACGCCACGGACTGTATACACAACATTCAAATTCAAATGATTATCCGTGGAAGTGTTTGAGGGAATTTCAGAGTAAGTCAGGGGCAAGATTCGAATGCTTTAAGCTGAGTACGTGTATTTATAGATCTATATGCCCTCATGTTACCGAGCCATCAAACGAAATTCTTCCTCGTTTTCTCCTTTATTGAGGTTTAGAGCCACTGGGAGTGGAATTGAACAATTGATGCACAAAAGGAAGCGAAGATCCTTCCATATTCTTCTTTCACTGAGGCAATCTGTTAGTGACATTAACCCCTGAGAGCATTTCCCAGGCTCATGAATAGGGTTTAAGACTTCTTAAAGCTCCCGCTGCATACAGGATGAGACCCTTTTCAAACTTTTAATTACCTTTATAGCAATAGAAAAATACACCCCCATTGTCCCCTTGGCCAGCAGCAGGCCAGATGTAAGGAACTCCCGCCAAACCGGTGACAAGGTGGCAACTTAAAACTTAGTAGATTAATTGATATAGTATTTAATTTTTGGAGCATAGTCAATAGGGTGCCACTTCGATTAGGCCTTAGTTATAACTGCTGTGAGTCTGTTAAAAGTTTTCTTAAGTTCACAATGTGACTTTTACGCATGAATGTGCCTTTTACGCATGACTTCACAAACTACTGAATGACACTTAAAACTCTTAAATACAGTGTAATAAAACCAACATGGGAAATAACAGAAACAGGATGCCGAGAAGAAAATAATTTCTGAAAAGTTATTTATTAAAACAATGGGCCAACACCCAACTTCAGTTTTTCTTTTCAACACAAAACAATAAAGAATGTAAAACACAGCTTTGGTATAACAGTCAATAACAAATCTGTACAAAACTAAAACCTTTTCATAAAAAGTACTTCATAACAAACTTTCCTATAAATCTTTAACATTTACAGCATGTTTATCACCAAAATCCAAATGTTGGAATCAGACAATAAATTATATAGAAAAACAAACATTGGCCAAGTAAGGCGACACTTGTTCCATAAAACGAAACAATAAGAACTACTGGGAGGCATTAAGTGGTTAGAGTTACCGTCCCGTAGCGGAGTAGTCACAGGTTAAATTCCTGCAACAGTTGTCTGTGCAGTCAGTTAAATGTCTAAACTGGAAAAGTAATGCAAACTGGTTTGACGTGAGTCTCTTTTCTCTGGCGCTACCAAGGCCTCCAAACAGGCTCGTTGCCCTCCGAACCGGTGCTGACTCCGACCGGGCTGACTGCCTGTGACCCCCCGGAGAAGGAAGTCATGCCATGCACCGGAGAAGCAGCAGTTGATGCCGAGCTGCCGTGCACCGGACTCGCGTTGATGGCAACAGGCACTCCTGCGTTTGCGTAAAGTGGTATAACAGGGGATGTGCCGGAGGCAAATGCTGGGTTAGGGATCAAAAATGCAAACTGTCCATCGCTTGCAGGTACAAGCTGAAAGCCACCGAAGAGCTTAGGGGAGATGGCCTCGACAGGACTGAGTTTGGAGCCCATGGTGGCAGCGTTGATGGGCAGAGTAGAGGGGAGCTGCACATGGAGAGGTTGAGCCAGGTGCGCCTGCTGGGACACGGCCTGCTGCGGGTACATCATCTGGCCCATGCAGCCCGAAAGGTGGGTAAGGAGCCTCGACCTCACCTCCGTGTTCACCCCCTCTGAGGTGGACAGGAAGCGGGTGACTTCGTTCATGCACTCGTTGAATCCAGCTCTGTATTTGCTCAGGACGGTGGCATCTGCTGAGAGTGCTGCTGAGGGAAAGAAATAAAGAAAGCGGATATTAGACACGGAGTTGTGACTCTTTTAACAACTTCCTAATGACTTCAAAACGTTTGTCGTAAATTATTAAATTAACTTACCGCTCATTTGAACACGCTGCAGGTTCCTCAAGTGCTTCACAGTCATCTCCAGAATATCTGCCTTTTCCAACTTGGAGTGCCTGGAGCTCTGTAGGATAAAACATGAGAAGTTGAGTATGTATTCAATGCACGTTCAAAACGAAATGATCTATCAACATGAAAAAGCATAATGGTGATGTACATGACATTTATCTCAACTTACATCTTTTTTAAGGGCGTCCAGGATGAGGGTCTTGAGCTGGCCAAGGCTTTCATTTATTCTTGCTCTCCGGCGTTTTTCCATGATCGGTTTGGATGACTGCAAAAAAGAAACAATTCTACATAAATGTCTTGTCCACAATTTATCCAATTGCAAACTGCATGTCATGAAACATAGATATTATATGAAATGTCATCACACAATGTTTACCTTTCTATGCTCGCTGGCATTTTTCGGTTTGTCCGGTGTGTGTGTTCCGTTTGCTGGGGAACCGGCGATAGGGGATGCCGTCTGCTTTTCCATAGTGTCAGCAGGCATTGTTAATCAAACCAGGTAAAAGCGTAAAGAAGTAAATCCTCTGCCGGAGCTCCGAGAAAATGAAAACGTTGAAAGTTCTCCGCTGCAGAGCATAAAAGTATGACAGCCCCACGGAGCAGATATCGTTGTATCGTTTGTTATCACTGAGCTGTCATCTGAAAACAGAAATGTGTGTTGCACCGTGGAGGGCGAGTCTTTGCTTCTGACTCAGACACACGCCGTGGCCGTACTTATAGACGACTCGCGTGCTCCCAGTTCGTGTGAAACCTTCTCTGCATTCTTTCCCACACTCGTCTCAGCCAATAGCAAAGAGGACTCACCCATTGGGCGCGGGGCAGACCGCTGATTGGACAACACCCCCGCGGGCCGTCAGTCACGCGCTGCTCAATCAGCCCTGCAGGGACAAACAACAAAGCGGAGCGAGCAGCAGCGGCCGGGATGTGAAGTGATAAGGGAGGGCTGGATGTTTGCTTCCAACTTTGCCCCGTGCTCGTCAAAAATGTTATACTGCTCTCGGTGTGTGTGTGTGTGCATGTGTGTGTGTGTGTGTGTGTGTGTGTGTGTGTGTGTGTGTGTGTGTGTGTGTGTGGGTGTGTGTGTGTGTGTGTGTGTGTGTGCGTGCATGCGTGTGTGTGTGTGTGTGCGCGCGCGCGTGTGTCTACGTGAAGAATGTAGAGCCTGTGTTGAATAAGACTTTGACAGTACACCTTTAACAGTGTGTGCAGTTCATTTGAAGAGATATCTGTGTAATCATTCAGAAAGGTTTCGGCTGCATATTTATGTATGCTTCTGTGGTTATTATATTAGTTTAAATTGTGTAATTTGTGTGTGTAGGAATTTATGAAAATTCCTATAGAAAATATTATATTTTATGTTTTGGTATGCCCACTTCTCAAAGTTGGAATACCCACTGAGACTTATAGAATTTATATGTATTTATTTCAAGCATTAACATGTTTTTGGCCTCACATGAAAACACATTTTAATCTATTTTTGAAAGACTCTGCATTAAGGAGAAGACATCTGTAATGGCACGCGAGGCGGTTTGCAGTAGCACGCTGCAAGCCAATGGCATGCGGCCACTGTATGCAAATAAAGCAGAGCACACTCTCATTGGCTGTGTGAACAGCTCTGTGTCAATCATGCTGGCGCGGGAGCCGCTCAAAAAGGAAGAGAGGGAAGAGGGGGGCACATCTGTCCGCGTGCCATTCGCTCAAAGTCTCCTCCGGTCTACGCGGAGCACGTGCCATAAATTGCAGATTACATCCTGGAGACCAAGAACTATATAAAGCCAAAACTGAGAATCTGGAGGACTCATATTTAAATAATTAGTATTTCAGTACTCATATTGCCTAATAAAAAGTTCATATTTTTTTCGAGAATCGGCTAGTATCTAGAAAGCACTAGGATACAATAAAACACTCAACTGAAATACCATGTACTGATAAGGCTATTGTGTCAGTGCATCTCACAGGATATATAAGCCTATATTTAATTATAAAGGTAATTAAGTAAAAGTATCCTATGCAATTTGAACTACCAAAATACTCAAATAAACTACCTCCTAACTTTTAAGGTCCTTTCCATCAGATTTAGGCGAGTGTTTGAAACAAAGTATCACAGAGTTTGAAGGAGAATAGCACCACCTAGCGACCACTTTGTAAAAAGTTGGCGAATTTAACAAGACAGATCTCTGGGTATTTTACAAAGTAAATCAGCACATGCACTCAATGTCTAAGCTGAATAATTTGAACCAACCTAAATTATTCCAACCTAATGAAATTTGTATTTATGAAAGGTTTTACATGGGATGTAAAGATTCTATTGTGAATGATCTTCAAAAGATGTACTTATTCACAGAAGTGAATGTCCCTGTTATTTTTAAAACATGTTTTGACGTATATTTTATTTTGTGTTTGCTGTGTTATATAAACTAGAAAGACAGAGACAAATCCTCTTTAAAAACCATAAGGATCTTTTTTTGTTTTATGAACATTGTATTGAGTTGACCACAAGGTGGCACATATGTTGAAAATTAGTAAACAACAAAATAAAGCAAAGCAAATTCTATTTTGTCATACATACAGTAGGCCTAGTTTGCACCTGATGAGAATGTTTTAATAATCTGGTCAAATTAAATAAAAATCAACTTATAGGCCTATCTGACACATGGTTATGAAGTTATGCACACATTTAGGAGCTGTCAAATGTCTTTTATTACTCAGACAGTTAAAGGTAATTTATGAAATGGGAATGGAAAAAATGGGGACAATAAAAAACGTTATAGTTAGCAAATAGTTGTGCATACATTATATCACGTTTAAAAAAATAACAAGTGCAGTAGAATTGTTTATTAACAATATGGGTTTCAAAAAATAAAAGAAACTGATTAACACAGGTCTAAAAAAAAGTTGTATCCATGTCTACCAAGCATTTCTGACATATGTGCAAACATTCATACCATTATATACCCAGTACATACTGCATACATGTGCATCTATGTGAATTGTTATACACGTACCTAATCATACGTGATGTTAATTGCAAAGTATTTAGTTTAACATTAAGAGTTCACTGTTGCCATTTATAAAACAATTTAAAAAATCAGCAGAACAAACCACACAATACCACTTTAAAACACAAGGAAAAAACGAATGTGAAGTATGTTTTGTCAATAAAATGGTACCAACATGCACAAACTCGGAAAGGGTTGTCAGATTAAAATAAGGAAAGTAACACTTTTAAAAACACATGTGACAGTTTTTACATCTCCCTCCATAAATCTGCAACCGTAACACAAATGAAAACTTTTATGTGAGCGAGCAGCAGATTTCCATGTTAAATCAGTGTGTGTAGTCCAACAATAGGAGCATTACAAAGTCTAAGGAGGCGTAGATGTCATAGTAATCTTAAAACTGATGACAAAGTCCATGATCCTCTTTTGGTCAGCAGTCTATTGAAACTGGCCAAATGTAATAACATTTTGCTAAGCCCTGCTTCAGTCCAGTCTCTTGTAGAGTATCAGTCATTGTTCAGTGGCTCATGTCCCCCCCACATACATGGCTGAGCTGTGCTGAGGCATGCTGGACCCTTGTTTACCCAGGATCCTGAGTCTCAAGGGCCAGCTGTGTGTGCTTGGACACACATCGCCTCTATTTGCTTTCGGATCGGCCCAAATGATGCAGATCTAATTCTACAGAGCTCCACACAGATTATACAACTGCTCCCTGGAGTTGATGTGATTTTGGGTTGAATAATTTTGTGTAGGTGAAGTACCACCTGTTACATCTGATCCGAAGTCAGAACAGGTCTGACAACTCTTTAGTATTTCCGAACCCTATCCATCGATAATTCCCCCTCATCATTCCTGCATTTCAAAGATCTCAGGCTCAGACAACAAAGGGAGCAGGAATTCCCCTTCAACTGAAAGAAACTTTTTGAGTGACTCCATCATTAGAGCATCATTAAAGGTGATGCCGACATCCTGAGGAATGTAGAGAAAAGAAATCACTGCTGTTTTATAAGAGATGATCAGCATTCACTAGACAAGAGCCAAAAGTACTTGCTTTTTGACTTAGCTTTATGAGGTGGAGGTCTGCAGGAGGAGATGAAAGGGACCGAAAGGAGGGAGAAGCTGTGTTTGCAGATTTAGCAGAGTTCACTGGTCTGTTGTCCAGATCCGGTGAATGCTCAGCAGCTCCTTTTGACTGCCGCCTGCTTAATTTGTTGTTGTACAATGAGCCTGTGGACTTCTCCAAATCCATGTGCAGAATGCAGAAGCAGAGTCAATTATATCTGTATTAGGTGGTGTTGGCTGCACAATCCCTTTATACACACTCCCCAATCAAGAGCTAGTAGACATGTTTACCGCGATGAATCCCACACACATGGTCACAATGCCAATTTGGGTGGCTTTTGCTTTGTGTCAGATACTGTGGCTGTTTCCGAGCGGCAAAAGTAGAAAAGTGACCAAACCGGATGATACCTGACCTGTGGAAACTTCACTTTGGTGCACGAATCTTATTAAAAAGCTTTCAAATGTGGGTAACACACATTGGTGGAATGTATGTACTTCAGAACAATGATGTGGTACTTTAACCTTACCTGTATGTCTGTTTTATTTGACTTCAAAGGTCTTTCCCATTGAATTGCTGTTTCAAAGGCATTATTGTCATATACACAACAGTTACAGTGTATTTGTTGGCTAAGAAAATGTAAAGTCCCATTCATATTGAGGTCACCATTCTTAGAAACAAATCCTATCTACATTTTGTGTAACTTGCACCATCATGTTCTTAATTCTATTTCAAAGCCTACAGTGCTCATGCAGGATCTCATTATTTGTGAATCTACTCTATGAAAAAAATCAGCCAAATCCAGAGACTAGAGTTTTTTTTCTTTCAGAATACTATTACTTTTGATGAGTTCATTAAGCTAATACTACATATATACTTTTACAGAAGAAACGCTTTCAATGTAGGACACTGATAGTGGAGTTTTACTGTGGTATTGGAACTAAATCTGAATACTTCCTACAACACTGGTGACACAGTAACATCCAGAGACATGATGACTATCAGGGTGCAAGCATGTGCTTTTCTGTTTCCACATCAGAGATGACAGCAGGACTTCAAAGGTTCAGTTTGTACCAGTTAGAGCTGTGAGGTTTCTGAAACAATAAAGCCAGAAACCCAACCCCAGCAGATCTAAGCTTCTGAGTGAAAGCACACCTGTGGCTGCTGCATTCACCTCCCACTTTAAGTAGAGGGATTTGCAGAATACCGCAAACACAGGCTTGATGATTCATTAGGGAGTCTAATTAAACTCAATATTAACAAATATTTGTGTAAAAATATGTGCTCTTTTTACTACAAATATTGGCGAAAGATCTGAAGGGATTTTCCCCTGCCAGGACAGGATATTTCATGTGCGTTGTTGCTGGGGATTTCTTAAATTTGGGAGAGGCCAGACGTGTATTAAACGTTTTTTTACACCCATCATTTCAGCTGGTATTAAAACAGCTATTTTCCAGTTCAACTACTCAGTGTTTGATGTGTAACCAGGACTACAGGGTGCTTTATAAAGGTCAGAATTTGAATAAATTAATATGAATTTGGAAATATTTTCTCATGGCATTACACTGGTGGGTGCATTGAGTTAAAGGCTTCAAAGCTGCATGCTTGCACCACAAACGTGAGGGAAAATTGTATTTTTCATGCACTTTCACATTATTCTTCCTTAATCTCATTACTCCCTTGGCTGTTTTCATACCTGCAGATAAAAACCCTGAGATCAATTATATTTGCTTCACTTTTCAAGCGGCTTGTTGTCATTTTGCCATCTGCAGACCAGCATGTCCAGTACAATGTGGTGCATTCACGGAGCCTCTTTGGCTTTCTGAACAGAGAGGGACCCTTTTTCTCTTGCTTCTCGCCCCAATTCAGGGCTTTCTTCTCCCTTTTAAGTGGGCTGTTGATGAGGTTAGTCTAATCAGATTAAGTCAACTCACATTGGTCTCTGCAGTTTGTTTTCCTTCCAAAGGCGTCCTGACATCTCCTATACTTTTCTTTATCCTCCTCTTTGCACTTTTCATCCAGGCTTCCACCCAAAAAAAACCCTTTCAGCAGAGGTCCCAATGGACTCCTTTATAAACCGCAGTTCCCCAATGATATAGGTTATTTAGAATGGGTCAGTAGACTGCTATGCATGGGAAAGGTCTTTAAAGTTGTGCAATGACGCATTTGGACATTTCCACTGGTGTCTGTGTGAATGCCAGAGATTAGGTAAACACAAAGCACTAAATCAAATTTTGGAAATTGCTGGAACCTTTAATTTGATTTCGAAATAAATGTTTGAGGGAAGTTTTGTAAACTACAACGCTAATGCAATACACACTTTTATCTTGACACTTGGAAGAGAGTAAAGTTTTCACGGCCAACTTGTTAAATACTTTTTAAGTGAAATAAATACATTTATATTAGGTTGATTTCACAAGATCTGACTGCTACACTCATTTGATTAAAACATATCCGTTCTGTTTTAATCCTAAAAATCTATACTGCAAATGAAACAATCACATATTCTGTTGGCATATTTTCTTACTTGCTTTTTGGAACGCATGTTAATAAACAATGACATTAAAATAATTATACAAAAAATGATTACTACGTAGAGAGAGATTAATATTTGATATATAATATTGAAGAATTAGTGGATTCATATCCTAAAAGTTAGTTTTTGTTTTTATGAAATATGAATGTCCTGAACTGTTCTGTCATAATGAAAATAAAGTAAGACAAGAAGATCTTGAAATGTTCAAAGCAATGTAGTAACAATATTACAAAATGTATCATCACATTTAATAATAACTTTGTACATAAAAACCTACAAACTGCTCCACTTCTAAACAGATTTAGTAATTGGAGGGAGCCATTAGAGGAGGCAAAAGTGTGGAAAGTTCTTGACCCCACGGGTAAATAAATGATTTTTCTTCAAATTTGATTTGATTAATACGCACAGATGCCTATTTAAGAATATACCCCCCACCTGTAACTGTAAAATCTCTGAAGTTCTCATCAGTGGTGTGCCGTAACTTGATTCCCCCGCTAATAACAGGCTTACAAAGACAAAGAGCACAATGAGTACAGAGGAGGTCTTTTCAGATGACTTCAGAGCCCCCCCTGAGAAAAGACATGGCAGCCCACTGACTGAATGGAGGCTGTAGAACCATTTCAAGCTAATGGATCTGAGAGACTGTCCACATAATTACATTACAGCATTTCAGCAGCCCTTTGAGCTCCACACTTTCAGCTTGGGCACACCACAGCTCTTCATTCATATCATAGCTCTACACTGGAATGTGCTATGACAGATATGGCCCTCTTGGGCACTCTGGAACAAGGTAGCGCTCCATGGGACGGGCAACCCCCCCATCCCTATGCATACATCTCTTGGATTTAAAACAGAGGGTGGCCACTGCAAAGACAAAGGATCAAACGTGGAGGGCAAAGAAAATCTGAAAAATCGACTTAGTATCAAAGAAATCATGTTTGAGTCATGATTTCTTTGAATCATGAGTGCAAAACTACTCATATTTTCCTGCTAACCTTGTTTTGTCCTGTTCATTCTCCTTACTGCTGTTTCTTAAAAATGACATGCATTGCTTTACAGTTTATTATATAAGGTGAACAAGTGTATGTGTTGCAAAGGATATAAAGGAGCCAAGTAATACATATTAATAAAGACAAATGTAAACATCAATTATCAGTCCATCCTTTATGTTCTGTTTTTTTATTCAGCTTAAATCATCTTTCCATGTTTTCCTAGCCTATTGAGTAAAATAACTTGATGTAATGAAAAAAAAAACTTCTTGTGCAATATACATATTTCTCCTTCATTCAATTTGTCACTTAGGTTGCAAATAACCAAAAGACCAACTGACAATTGGGCAGAAAATCTGCCTTTTTCCAGCCAAACCAAACATGTGTAAAAGGATAACAAGACTTTTCACAGGCTGTGGTGAATGCTGCTGAATAAGTCAAAAAGACCAACACAGAGCAGAAAAGGGAACATTTTTCGGCACATTAACATACCGACTCCTCAATCAGTTTTGATTTATAAAGAACCTCTCCAAAGCTTCACAGGCCAAATTATTTAAATTTAGACTGATGTTTTCTCAATTTGTGACCAAAAGCGTAAATTTCACACAAAAGTTTCAGTCAGTCTATTCCAACAGACCAAGTGGAAAATCTCTCAAACTAATAAAACACAAAGCGTCAGTTTTGAGTTTTCTCTCTTTGAAAGCCATATTGTAAGATACCATTGATCTTTCAGTTGAATTTGTTGGTTGAAGAAATGCTTTGCTCTCAAGTCCTTATGGACAAAAAAAAATATTCCTTTTGTGGAGCAAATCAAGCCTTTATTCATTTCCCTGTGAATAATTCAATTCTTTGCACTTTTGTCTGGGGTCCGTAAGCTAAACAAAATCATAATAAAAGTGGAGAATGTGAACGTTTATTGGCCAGTGGAGGAGAGAGATGACCCCGCTCATCAGAGACAAAGACTCCTTTATGGCTTTGGTGTGAACCCATGACGCGGGCCTATTCCACTCTGACTGACCAGCACCACAGGAGATCCAACACGTGCAAAAATGGTGCCTCAGTAAAACCAACTCTTTTTACACGCATAATGGGTTAGAATCCTGAAAAAAGCCGTAATCTTTGCCCATTATTTAGTGCACGTACAGAGGGACCGGGTAATGGGCTGCAGGCTGTGTGGCAGGTTGTCGAAGACACCAACAGATTTATCACAAACCTTTTATGATCAGCCAAACAATATCTCAGAAAGTTGTAATATTAATCCAGGCGTTCATATATTTTTGACTAAATAAACGTAATGTGGCTAAGTTGCCTTAAAGGGAAACTCCACTGATTTAACACATCAAAGTCTGTTTGTATAAAATCTTTTGTGGCTCTAGAAGGAGATTCATAAAATCCGATAATACTACAAGTTTCATAAGGAAAACAATGGCGAACGAAAGTACTTATTAAATCTTTTTCAACAGTCTGCAAAGTTGACAAAGCTTGAAGCTAAATCATTTAATTGTCAGCAGTTACTGTTGCGTTTTTGACAAATAAAGACGAGATGTCTTGAACTTGTAAAACCCTCACTTCCACAGATCTTGAACCAAGATTAAAAACAAAGGTAATGGAGACTGTGACTGTAATGGCTCTTGAGCTGTGACACACCCCGCAGCATCAGATTGATTAAAATCGTGTCTTATAACCCAGTTTGAACACTCTTACAGTGTTCCTTATTAACATAATAACTCATTTGTAAGGGCAGTACTCGACTAATACAGACAGGTCACTTTACACCACTTAGGGGGCAAGAGATTCGGACTTCGTAAGATGATGGTGTCGATCCCTGGCAACATCCTTTATGTAATTGTTTAATGCTGAGGCTGAGCTCAGCACATTCCTGCACAAGGCCAGAGGTAACAAAGGTCCGGCAGGACTAATTGCTAGGAATATTTTATTTATAGAGAAAATAGCAAATGAAAAACAATTTTGTTCGTTGGTCATTGCAAATGTATCAATGGCCAACCGACTCAGGTTGATCTGAGGATAAAGGGCTTCCATGTTTGTGGTCACTACGAACATCACCCCATCATCAAAGTCCCCTCTAAACCCAAAACACCGCCGCCCTTCCTTTTCCCTCTGATGTGGAGATTCACACACTTCACAGCACGTACCCTCCCTTTAACTTTTATTTTGGGCCAAACATTGCGGAGGAGACGATTTGTGTTTCTGAAAACACCATGTATCAAACACATCAAAAGCCCAGGAAACAAAAGCGGAGGCTGGCAGTATGAGACAAACACTCCCATTAGTCACTGCAGTCTCTTTCACGTGTATCGTATCTCAGAATAAGGAGGGGTTGTTTACTCTGGAATATCTCACACTGTAAAGGCAAAGAGAACCTACCGCCTGGCCTATTCAACGGGCATGGAAACAAGTGGGCTACTGTGTAGTCAATTACAATAAACAAAGATCAAAGAGCACAACATTGACTTTATAATGCACCATGTGGCACAACCTTTTTCCTTACCAAGCCCTCACACTCGATCTTCCCACACTCATATACAAACTCACCATTAATAAGGTCTGAAAAGTGTGATTTTCAGCTCGCCCTGTTGTGTTTCTTTTCCTTGTCCCATCCCCACCCCCCTGCCTGGTGCTGACCCAGCCATCAGACCCCATCTGCCCCCTCAGTGGCCCCCTCCAACCCTGGGAAGAAGAGGCCCATGCTGGAGCTATACTACTGGGGCTCATTAGCAGCGCCCACCTGGAGGCTGGCTGGGGGCTAACAGGGGACCACAGGGGCCGAAGCCTTGATCTGTTGGCTCTGAGCAGCAGTGTGACACACAGCAAGGACAGGCCTGCTGCAGCATACAGCACATAGCACCTTCAGACATACAGTACATGCTCCAACAGCCCTCATCAAGCCTAATCTGTTTAATTGTTCCTTTAGCAAAGGCACACCTCTCCCCCCTTTCAGCAATGCCTTCTCATAAAAGTCAGACACAAGGTTTATAACTGTTTGTGTTGATGGTATCAGCACACAGTACAAACAGTCTGTAAAACAAAACTAGTACCTTTTGTGTGTACCATTCTTTGAAGTCTATCCACCTTATGCAAATGATTCATTTTGACTAACAAATCAAACCCTTTGTTTTGGGAGGGGGGTTATTTGCTATGAATCAGTATTTACTGGTGGGAGTGAGGCGAGGTATGCTGGTGTGTCTGTGGGCAATACTTCGATGGTCTGGAGCCCCTGTGGTCAGATGCCCTGGGTTTTAGACGACACAAAGGGATTCCTCTGAAGTAGCAGCGAGTCTCCTGAGTCAAGGGGCTCCAGTTAAGTCGACTGCATCCAGGGAATCACGTCGCTGTTTGACATCACAGTATCCGAACGACAGACTTTCGGACGGAATTTGGCTTTGGTGTTACATACATAGTGAATTCTTCAAATTGTTTCACATAACGTTGTCGGGAAAGAAAAGGCTGCTGTCATACTGAGGATCCTCAAAACTGATTTACTGATTTCATCTGCTCCTTTTGGTCTTGCCTTGTATCGCCACACTCTATCTGATCTATTATTAGGGACATACATTTCTAATTGTGAAGATATTTTGGTTAAGCCATTGTTATTGATTGCTTAATTATCAATTAACATACATGTATGTTTGGTTGTCCAGCTTGTTTGGGCTTACCCAAAACTAAACCACCACTAACATGGTCACAAAGTAGTTAATTATTCCAAAAATAGATTTACAAAAGATTAAATAGACTTTTCATGGCTGATATAGCTCAACCAAAGAAAACCAGGACTTGAAAGAATAAATAAACATAAAACACACTGTTTTGGTATATCTGCCTTACATACTAGCAACATTAACTGTGGTTCTGTGGAAGTAATGTGCCTGCAGGCAAGGAGGTTTGTTCCATTCATTTATCATTCATTTGCTTTGCAAAATGTGTTTGCATTGAGGATCATGCGCTCTGACATTTGCGTTGAATGAAACAGTAGGGAGGACATCATGGTTTTATTCATCTAGTAAAAACAGCAGCTGTGGGCCTCGGGCACGCGCCTCCTTCCGATCCTCAGTCCTGGGCATGCACTGTGTCAGGTGAAAGAAACCCCAGAGGGTCATCATTGGGACCTATAGATTGAATTTCATATGTTATATCCAATATAAAGATAGAATGGTTGCAGAGTTTGAATGGTTTAAGATCTGTTTGTTCAGTTTTGTGCAAGCAGTTCTTTTAATGAATGCAAACCTTCCTAAAAGTGTGATGGGTTGTAAGGAGTATTTGGTTTATCAGATCAAGGAGGAAGAGTCTGTGTTGCTTCTGCTGGTGAATTTGGACAATGGATTGATCATGATGAGTGGTAAATCTCAGTCACAGGCCACCACATCAAGAACAATTAGCATTAGGTTGACTCTCCAGGCTCACCCCTTAAGCAGGATGAAAAAAGTGACCTGCTGACTAAGCACATTCCACCTGCAGACTGCAGTTCAAAGGGCTCCCATGATGATCACCCTCTGCACCTCGCCGTTCAACTGCTATCCAGGCACAACCTGCCCTGAGGCAAAGCTCACCCTCCTCCACACCGCGGGTGACCCAGTGCTCCGTCATGAGCATCTCAGCCCATTCACAACACATGAAACTGCTTTGACTGCTAGCTGAGGCACTACCTGCCAGCTAAGAGCCTCAGGTGATGTTTGAATGGGTTTCTCTGGAGAATTAACCACACCTCTCCCCCCTCAGAGGGAAGGCACAAGGAGGCAACATATGGCCGACTCGGATGAATTCCCCTACTGTTTCAGAAGACTCCCAGAGGCCTTCAGGGTGATTGGAACGTCACGCTCCTCTTTACTAGATTAAGTCTAATAATCTCCCAGTAACGAGACTTTAAATCCAGGGTGATAAAAACACAGGGCCTGGGGGTTCACTTACACACAGTGAATGCTGTTTTCCCTTTAACACTTTATTTTATGACTGCAAGTAAGAGTTAATGATCCTCATCAACTTTCCCCTTGTATACGAGCAATGAGAGAGATTTTTTTTATATAGCTATAGGAAGAGATTCCCCAGATACAGTAACTTGATTCTGTTTGTATGTTAGAGGATCAAACCACTGCTGACAATGAAAAGTCAACATTAATGAGTTTTTATAATTAAAAGAACCGTTTATCCAACTTTAGAAGATTTAGAAAGTGCTTCTGAAGATTGTGCTCATCACAGTTATCCCTAAGATCTGACAACGTTATTTCACAATCCAAGCATGCAATGAGTATTAACCAAACCACTTCATAAAGAAAAAAAATGACAATGAGTGCACCCAAAGTGTTGGTAATATTTCACTTGTTCACAGAAAATCTGTATGCACCACAGCAACTAATGTCAAGTCCTAGCAGAACTACAAAGTCAGTCTGTTAATGAACTTTTCTTCGAGTAATTCATGCTTTTCCTTAACTTAGCAGTTAAGCTGGTGACCACATTGTCTTTAGTCATGGTCAGAAGGTTGACGTGAGTATTTTTAGAGAAATATCTTGACAACCAATGGATGAATTGCTGAAATGTTTGGTACGGATATTTAAGGTCCTTACAAGATGAGTTGTGCTACTATGGTAATTCTGTAAGTTTTTTTTGTTCTGTGGATTTTTTTTTACAAAAAAAGTC
Organism: Eleginops maclovinus; assembly: GCF_036324505.1. Classification (NCBI taxonomy): domain Eukaryota; kingdom Metazoa; phylum Chordata; class Actinopteri; order Perciformes; family Eleginopidae; genus Eleginops; species Eleginops maclovinus. The sequence goes on along the minus strand of NC_086349.1, from coordinate 13,095,606 downwards.
ACATTTGATACATTTATCTGCTTGTTTAAATAGAGGGAAAAGAGTAGGCCGAATGGGATAATATTCATTTGATTGGGAGTCCATCCATCCATCTTCTCCTGCTTTTCCGTCAGGGTCGCGGAGGTAACAGGTCCAGCAGAGAGCCCCAAACTTTCCTTTCCCTGATTGGGAGTAAGCTCATGAAAAATACAAGCTTCAAAATAGAAAAACTTTTATGTATCTTGGCAAAATGGCAATGTGAAAGTTATCTATCATCAATTTATACTGACACTAGGACATGAAAGCCCCTGGTTACTTTTCTAAGGAATAACTGTTGAGTTCATAATGAAGCAGGACTCCCGCTGGAGTGTCGATCAGGCAGATGCCTTCACTGGGCTACAGGGCCAAGCGTCAGTCCTGTGTCCTGCCCTCCAAGGATTCAATTCATTCATTCACTGTAATTCATGTCCGACCATGACACAGGATGGGATGCTACACCCTCTTTTCTCTTTACTCATTTAATTGGACCTGGAGGCAGGAAGGAACCCCAGCAATGGGATATATTAAACTTGAATAGGAAATCCAACCTGAAAAGAAGTTTGACATCAGTTGAGAGCGTTCTCGTGATCATCAAGATGCTTCTGGAGCTTCTTCATAAGTTGTCAACTGACAGTATTTTGACAAACCTTTTTTGCATATGACCCCCACTAATCAATCGCTACGTATGACCACATGCTTAATATGTAGAGGAGTCCTGAGCTGTTCAGCTGAAGATTAACTCTCCCATTGAAGTGTGTATCGAGTGTAAACATTTTAGAGGCTTGAAGGGCTTTTTTTTATTAAAAAATGAATTATTTGATGAGTCAGAAGAAAAATAAAACAATGTTCACGCCCGCCTTTAAGGTTACAAAAATGCGCAGCAGCACATCTGAAGGTACACTAACAGTGTCAGTACCACTGACGGTGCCTTTCACTGTCACAAATGTAAGCAGTGCATGATGGCATCCCTTGTCTTTGTGGTTATATGAATAGTTAAGAACTTCAGATGTTAGTTGGGTGGTTGCTCCGTTCTCTGCATCAGGTCAGAATGAGTATGTTTTGGTTTTGCACTGAAAAACATGCCGAAGACAATAGCATTCCAGTCTGGAGACAACCAACACCTCCTCACCAGGAAAAGGGACCAAAACAAGGTTTCTCGGCTTGATGGTGTCTCTTCCGACCTTATGCCAGACAGCCGACTGGAAATGCCAGGAATGCTAGACTGCTGCTCGATAGGAGACCATGTTCCACTTATTGGCTACTGGTGTGAAGAGCCACAGGGACAATGTCCAAGATGAGTTCCCACACAATAGGAACAAGACATTTATGACTCTTCGGCCACAGAAAAAAATTAAAGGTTCACACCCAGGACACTCGCGGCTCTCGTTCTCCCACTGACACTCTGGGAGAGATGCTGCTTCGGGCAGACCCCCCTTGCATATTTGGGTCGTGTCTGAAAGGCTGAAGAAAAGGTCTCCCCTGAATCCAACCAGGCTGTCCCATTTCGGGTGATTTAAATGGCTTGTTATTACCTTTCTCAGACATTGTCTCTCTACTGGTATGCCAGTCTTGAGATGCTTTTAATTATTTGTTTCACCAGCACTCAATGGTGACGAGACAGCAGAATTCTGGCTCAATATTTCACTGGCATGTAAAAATGACTAGTGATAACCCAGGCAACCAAAGTGAGAAATTCAATTACTAAATTCTGGTAGCTAGAGAAGAAAAATGTAACAAAAGGGCCCTTGTATCTACATTTATTACATTTTTAACTCCAAAATAAATGACTGACTCATTGAATAAATCAACGCTAGAGATCAGATTTAGCCCTGATATATCTTAATCACTAAACGCTAAAAAATGTACAATCATTGAAGTTAAAAATCATCACGTTGAATTCAGTATTAAAGTATTAAAACTAAAAGCTTATATTTAAGAATGATCAATATCGTTTGTATTCTATGTAATTATTTTATGTAATTATATTGTGTGCTTATTTAAAGTCCCATAATCCATGACATGTCCTTACCTTACTGGTTGTTTATTATAAAAAGCCTTGTGCAGCAACAAAGAATATTTAGTAAGTAAGGCAGGTATAATTGAATGAAGATATAGTAAGTATCATCATTTTAAACTTGCTGTGTATAATAAAATACATAAGTACAGATGAAACATACAGATGTTAAACGCCTCAAAGCTCAGTTGGGGTTTAACTGTTCCTCTCAACACGTTTGCCTTGTCTTGGGATAGTTTTACATGTTTCAAGGCAAACTTTCAATTAACTCGGTCTACGGCTTAATGCAGATGAATAGCATCCGTTATTTTATTTATTTTATTATAATTGAAAATGATGCATCAATCACAAAATACTGACTCATAACAATAAACAATATATAGTACAACACAAGCTGAAGAAAACATTGAGCATCATTTTTGTTATCCATATTTACATCATAGCGTAAGTGTTTCATTACTTTTGGGCTCATTCAGCCTGCATTTCTGCTTTGAGACAAACTCCCTCATGTAACCTCACAGCCTTCAGACCTGGAGTGCCACCTACTGGTCTCACAACAAAAAACCTGGGTAAACAAACAGATTCTTGATTTAATATAAATAAATATAGGTTTTGGGAGGGGTTTAGTTTTATTCTTTAGTTGTCGGGGTATCAATGCAATTTTTCAGTAAGCATTATTTTGTAATCTGGATTAGATATATTTAAAGTTCACTAAATTCTTCAATAAATAGTATTTTCCAGTTGAGATTTCACTTCTGAATGCTTCTTTTCCATTTAATAGAAAGGTGTGTATTAGTAAAAGCCTCTTTTGATGCTTATTATACATTCATACTGCCAATTAGGAACATGGACGTACCGAAACCTTTTCATGGGTGTCTCATTTCCTCGCTGATATCCATTGTAGCCTTGCACTGTTCCACTGCTATTTGAACCCTCATATCCAGACCTGTCCCAATTAGACCTACCTTCCAGTCTGAGGTTTACTTTCTCCAAGACGAGGAAGAAAACAGAGTCCTTTAACAAGTGGGCCCCTCTCTCTTGTTCACATGGGGAAGTTTACCCACATCTGTTTCAGCACCTAACCCCTGGAAGAGAGGGGGTCAGAACCAAGGCTAGAGGTCAGCACTTGTCCCATTGTGAGCAAGAACCAACATGAACCCCAATCGAACACTGCGGTCAGCGGGAAATAGTGCCGGGTTGGTTTTTAAGGCCACAGAAGTGTGAACTGAACAGCAGTTGTTCATTGAGGTGGGTTGCTGCACGGAAGCATTTGAAAGGGACTCTTACGGTTACTTAATTAAGAAAAGAACAAATAGTTGTCCTGCTTTGTCACATCTTTTCTGCATCATCAATGGCACGGACACAAATAGAAAACAAAGCTGTGGCTTGAGAATTTGCAGGTGTGCATGGATGCGTGTGAATCTACTGGAGGGTGTACTACCATGCAAAAGAAAAAAAAGTTTATGTGGCACTCAAGAGGGAGGTCTGTGTGAGAACAGATCTAGTTAGGAGCGTCACAACAGATCTGACAAAACAGCCGGCCAGGTCAGCCCAGGCATGCTGCTGGGACCCAGTACTATTCAACCAAATGATAAAAAAGCAGCCTTGCTCTCTCTTCCTGTTACTCCCTCTTTCTGTTGCTCGCTTTCTTTCTCTCTTATCAGCAAGCCACCATCCATAATTGACCTGATTCCCAGATTTCTGTCCCCCTGACCACCCTTGCCGCAGCATAAAAGTTGGCAGCATAGGTGGCAGAGGACTGCCGGGCTTAAGGAAAAAGGGATGTAAAAGAAAGTATTCTTCTAATGTCTTGAAAGAGAAAGGGAAATCAGCATAATGACCGTGCTCCCCTACCACACAATCACTCTCTCACGCACACATACACACACACACACACACACACACACTCCTTCTCTGTTCAGGCCCTCCTCCCACTCCCGTCCACATCCAAATCTTGATTAACCTCCTCTCCCACTCCCCCTTTCCCACCCACTCACATTCACACATACACATGGACACAAAGTGCCTCTGAGGCCCCCTGACAGATGGGGAGAGGGGTTTCGGGGGTTCCTCAGAAACAAATGGCACCCTGGTTTAGTGTGGTGTTGTCAGGGTTTGAATTGATCCCCGGGACTACAGAGGCTTCTCTCTGCCAGTGTGTCACAATGGCAACAAGTGTGTAGAGCTGGGAGCAAGCTTGTACAGGCATGGGACCCATACCTCATGAATGATAGCTTAGCAAATGGCCCTCCTTTCACTAGCTTTCATTGTAGGACCATCTCTCGTTCTCTTTCATACCCTACTCAAAAAACTTGCCCAGCTTTGTTAGTTTTATTGGGTTTGATTGGTATGAGATTCTGAAACGTGTTGGTTTTTGTGTGATTTTGTATGTGTGAACCTTCAACTATGGCGGGAAGAGTGTGTGTGTGTGTGTGTGTGTGTGTGTGTGTGTGTGTGTGTGTGTGTGTGTGTGTGTGTGTGTGTGTGTGTGTGTGTGTGTGTGTGTGTGTGTGTGTGTGTGTGACATGTGTGTGTCTGTATGCGTGTGTTTAACATTTTTGCTTGTTAAATTGATGGGTGCTGTGGTCTCACGGTATGGTCTGTGGAATGATGTAAAGCTATCTGTTATTGGCCAAAGCCAGTGAATGTGATTCAGTTTTATATGAAAAGCACTTTCTGGGAGGTCGTGATGTTTTTCACTTGGTGAGATCAACACCAAGTGTGCAATTTTAACAGCTTTCCATAAATTCAACCAGGTACACAGCAATGAGACGTTCACACAGTTATATATCCTTTCTTGTCAAACTTCCTTAAAATGGCATCACTGCTACAAGTGACTTCCTGTTTCTTCAGAAAAGGCATAAAATCCCATCCATTTACTTTTGTTTCTTGTTTGAAAGTCGTATATTTGTCTAATATGGCCTTGTATATCAGCATAATGAGCCCTTGTCTCACCCAAGAGATAAAGCCCGGCTGAAAGTCCACTGTGACCCCTCAGCTGACCCCTGGCAGCACTTTACAGGCTGCAGAACAATCGTCCCATTGGTAGATAACAACGGCATCATCCCTCCAGGCTCATTTCGTCATTGTCACTTCTGCTCAGTCTGGTTAATGTTTCACTAGTCCTCTATTTTTTAGCTCCTTGGCCTGCAGGAGAGGGGGAGAAGGAAAAATAAGGCTTGGTTAATCACAAAAGGAAAACAGAGGATGATCGATTGATTGGTAAACAAACACACTGGACAGGCAACGGTAGAGCAGAAGGGACCCGGTGAGCCGAGCTTCCTTATCTTCCACATGTGACATCTCCATCCGTCATACCTCATTATCATAGATGTATCAAGAGGTGTTGATGGAGGTGCCTGTTATCACATCTCAAAAGATAACATTACAAGGAGGAAGTTTTGGCTCATTTCACATGCTACAATAGCATCTTTAATAATATCATCTTTGTCTAAATGGTTGCTTAACTCAAACCCCTCACCTCTGGGTAGAAATAAGGTCTTTCTTTTAAAATTTGAATTCTCAAGCCAAAGCTGAAATAACCCTGATGATGTGGTCAGTGTTATTCCTTCAAAAGCTGAAATGTAAAAAGTAGTCCTAGTGGTGAGTAAACTGCGCAGCATCAAATTGGTGGAATATTCATTTAGTGTCTTCCTCAAATATGCAACATTACTTCTTAAACCTTGGTTATGTGATGACATGAGGCCCTGTTCGACCTGTTAAAGAATGTATGATGAAATAGTGTGGAAAACGGTAGGATATCTTAAAGCACATCATTTACACATATCTTGGCTGGGGAAAATAATTAACATTAAGTCTTCACTATCCCTTACAGGTAGACTGATTCAGTCTTTTAACTGTTTAACAAGCAGGCCACACCCCAGGCTACGGTCTGGGTCAAAGAGCTAAGGTACACATCTCATACATACCTAGGTGTCGGAATGATGTGCTCCCTTGCTCGCTTTTGTGTTGTCTACTCTGCATAGCAATGGCGAGCACATTGCAATATGTTTGAGATGGAGGGGCAAGTGTGTATTGTTGAAGAGGCAAGGTCTGCATATTAAGAAAACACGGAGGGAGAACAGGCAACTGAAAAGGCTTTTGAATGAGAATCAATTAATTTTCATTTACCTCCATTAGCGATGGGCAGGGATTTGCATCTGTGAACCCATTGCCAAACGGGCAGTGGCCTTTTTAGTTAAGGGAGAGGGCCACATTAAGCTAATGATGGGGGGCAGAGCGAGAGACAAAGGGCTGTATGTGTGGTAGGGGAGTCCTGGCCGTCCTCTTCTCTCATTAGCACCACAGTGCCCTGCACTGCTGTCACACAGCGAGCCCTCACAGGCTGATCATTAACCACTAGCTGCGATGTGAAAAATACACTGACAATTAAAGAAAAATGGGCATGTTTTTTAGTTTGAGTTGCTTTTACCGAGTTTTGGCCCTTGTCTAAAATCCAAATACAGAGTACAGAAGAGCTTTTATGTTGGAAACGCTTCATTTGAACTAACTGTGAGTTACTAAAAGAAATATCTTCCATACCCATTATCTCTGCCAAGTTCCCTTGAGCATGGTACTACGCCCCAAGAGATATACAAAAAGGCTCAGTGCCTTAGAAATATAAATGACTATATACTGCATCAGTGAATAGTGTGTACAACATTTGAATCTAAATCCTTTAAATGCATTGAATATTGTTCAAGTAGAAATGGTTAAGGCTTCCTGCAAACAGTGAAATTTTTACTTAACACCAATTAACTATCTGCATAAGTTAGGAGACTATTACAAGGCTGCTGTGATCACTGAAAATGTATCAATGTGGTAACCCAATAAAAGTAAAACTAGCTATACTCCAACCATCCTTGTGAAACCCTCATCCAGCCTAACCTTAAACATGAATTAAGAAACATGAATCAAAAACAAAGCAGATTAATAACAGGGCAAAGTCACCTAAATCCTTCCTGCTAAAGAGAAGCCACCATGAAAGTACCCATAATCACATTGCCGTATCCACAAAATCTTGTGTCTATTTTCCGCTGTGCAGAAGTCTATGTGGGGTATCATCACATAATAGTTTTTGTAAAAGGAGTTTGATTTATTTTAAGTTAAGCATACAGCAGATCAGGAAAGATTTTTGTTTTTTCCATGAGTCCAAACCCAAATGGCAGAGCTGAGATATTTCAATGCAAAATGCACAAGTTAAACTGTGATCCCATCGCGCTCCAGAACAATGACTCTAAAATCCATACTCCTAATGCATACAGTTTTTTGTGTATTTACAAGATACCAGAGCTACCAGTAAAAAAAAAACTGTTCTACTTCGCATGGATTGTTTCCTGGAGTTATGATCATTCTTGCCCAACAAATTCCCTTATTTTGTAATGTTATGATGGCAGTTGAGAGTTAAAATTCTCCTATAGCTTTATACAAATATGCTGTCCACATAGGCCTTAGTTAACATATGTTAACATTGTTTTATCAAACCACTCAGTTATTTTAATTTCCAGATGGAAGCATCTGTATTCATATTACTTCCCAAATCAGGGGAAGTAATATGAATTCCTATGTTTATAAAAATGTGTCTTCTTCATCTTTGAAACAAAATGTTAGACCCAGTAATAAAGTAACAAAGTTGCACAGATCATTTTTTTCTGTGAGTTTCAAAAGTGCAGTGATGCAACCAGAGATGACTCAACCACTGAGGAAATCCACGTAACACTGTGATCTAAAGTTTTTACTTTATTACAGCATCTAAACATTTTAGGAAAATTTCATTCAGCCTGCTCATATGCACTAGACACATGTATTAAAATCAAGTCTACGTTCCCTGTTTTTCATTGTGGGTAATAACTGCTTGTCAGTGGAGGAGGAACAAATTAAAATGGGATTTGACACAAGGATCTGGTCATCCTATTGCAGCATTAAGGTGCAGAGCCTTGTCTCCATGCGTAGGGAGGAACCCAGACAGTCTGAAATGGAGCGGAAGGTATAAGAAGAGAAGAGGATGAAAGAGAAAACAGGAAAGGGGAGCAGACAGGGTCACAGATGTGACATTACACTAACAAAAGGATCGGTGGGGGTAAAAATGTGCAGACATCCCATCCTGGGCAAAGCTGTCTCCCAGCTGTTTGGTTCACCTGTCTATTAAAAGGGAACATATTTCTTGTTGTCTACGGAAAGAGACAGATTCATTGGGCCTACAAGGGGGAGGCCTTAAAGTGGATTGATTACTTGACAAGGGCTTATAAATCACTTTTCCTCTTTTATTGTCATGTCTGATTCTCCACAAGCTTGTTGATAGGTTAGATATAAAACAAGTTGTAAACTAAGGATCCCGCAAGGATTCATGAGGACATTTTTTATATCAAAAAGAAATGAAGGGGTTATGTTTCATATTTTGTCATGGACCTCTATCTATAGAGTTCTGTGTAATTGAGGACCTCATGGTGTGGGTTATTCATTGATGCACAGACAGATATTGAAGTGACCTCCAGCCCTTTCCTGTACTCAGGAGGCCCCTTTCTAAAACAAAGCGCACATGACAAGAGGACAGGGGAGAAATCCGATGGCTTAATTGTTCCTTGACAATTAGACCATCACTCAAGCGAACATTGAGCAACCCAGCAAAAGTAGCAGAGGGAGGAGACGGCAGAAGAAAGGGATGAAAGAAGAGGGCACTAAAACACCCACTGAGTGAGAGGGAGTGAGAGGGAAAGAGGGAGAGGGCCCTGCTATTGAGGGTCCGACAGGGCAAAAGGAGCAGAGAGCAGCTTACAATACTGTACAGCACTGTTCTGCACCATTAAGTGGCATGGAGGGCAGGGCTGTAACAAAAGGCTTCAGTCCCCCAGGAGAGGGCCAGCAGCTCCAGATGAGTCCTCCTTTTCAGCCCATATGTTTGTGGCCAACTCACAGGATGCTCCTCTCGCCACGGCTGCATGCTCAGCATCTGGACACACGAGGTCCTCCGTCTCTCCGCGGTGACCACTGCAGTGGGAGGAAGGGGGCAACAGGGTCGCCCTGGTAACTGTGTAGGGCTACACAAGGATCCAGGGCTGCATTCAAGATATTAAGAAAAGGAAGTACTTCTGGATTTAGTCAAATCCCAATTTTGTTGGACTTAAAGTCCCAACAAGACTAAAAAGCTGGAAACAGAATTAACCCCATGCAGATAAAAAAACTTTGGTTATTCAAAAGAAACTCACAAATGCATTAAAAACAACTTTTGTAAACTTTACAGGATATAAAACAATTTAACCCTGTGATATTTAAACAATAAATTCATAATTTGCTATGGTAATAGCTTGTACCCAGTTTCAGATTTTGTTGAATTGTACCTTTGCACATTTTTATATACTTTAAATTCTACCACACAAATACTTTCACAAAGGTTTTGTCCCCAAAAACGTTTTTTTCAAGAGACGTCCAAATGTTCCCAAACAAAAGCAGATGCATGTCTAAACCATTTATATAACTTTAGCTATAGTCTATTTTTCTCCATGCTCAGAGCAACTGTGACTGCGGTCCCATTTGGACCAGTGACAAACAGCTGTCTGAATGATGGATTATGAAGCTGCTGCCTGAATCTCAAACAAGGGACCTGCCTTAACTCCTGTCCATCCTTAAACAGACCCACAAAACCCCAAAGGAGAAAAAAATATAAGCCAAGCAACCAAGAGAGAAAAGAAGTTGGGGGTGAGCCTAGAGTAGAAGAATCTTAACAAGTGTTTACCCTCTTTCTGTTGCCAAGCTGTGGAGCAATAACCTACCATAGCGAAAGGCTGTGCCTGATCCAGGAAGAAAGGCCTCAGCCTGCAGGGTCAGGGGTCACTAACTCTGCCATTGTCTCTGACAGGGCAAGCACACTCCAGCTTTTCTCTGGCTTTCAAAGGCCTGTGATGGGGGTGGAAAGATAGGGCTGAAAACACTGGGTCAGGACCAGGGCCTTTATGGTAGTCGGGGAAGAAAGATTTGGACCCCAAAGGTTAAATGAAGACCGAAAGGGCCCTTCTGTCCAATTATTGAGGGACAAATGCTCTCTGTGACCCATCAGGGTCAGAGTTCAGCGAAGCCATTGGTAGCGGCACACTCTGGCTTTTTGTGGCTCAGATGAGATGAACCTCCGCTGTGTTTATTTAAGTGACACCCTGACCAATAGTAAAAGTATAAATAATTTGGGGGCTTGTGTGCTGCCACTTAGCGGAAATAATTTATAGGCCAGGGCTGCGGCAGGTCAGACATTTTTAACACAATACCCTGAGCAAATAAAGAAAAGTAATGTATTCATACTGTTGTTAAGAAGTAAAATGAATAACATGAGGCAAAGATTTGAAATGATTATAACAAAGTAAATAATATTGCTTTGATCGGGTCCAAAATATTTTAAAATTAATAATAATTTATGCAATGATGAATGAAACCCACCGGCAACTCCCACTTCTCAGAGCTTCCAGTCAAGCTGGTCAGAGGGTCTTCTAATCATGTGCCAATCGCAGTCTCAGGCGGCACTTGTGGCGTTAATACCTGCTGATACAAAGGCCCAGTGGAGCGGCGTGGTGAGAGTGTCGCATATCCGGAGATGGCTGGATTAGACTGAGCCACTTCCTCCTGAGTCCATGGGCCGCCAGGGATTATGTCAGTGAATTTAATCATCTGCACTTGTTAGTTTAACAAGCAAAGTGCAATCATGATTCAAGATTAGGCCAAAGTCCTTTCCTTTTCCATACTCTAGCAAGTTAGTGGATGTCAGACTTAGTCCTGAATTTACAGAATTATACTTTTTGATTCTCCCTGTATTTTAAAGGGTTGATTGCATGGGGTGAAATTACAGCTGAACTTTTGAATCAAAGAACGAACTTAAATATTTGTTATGCAAGATCAGCTACACTGCATTCATTTTGCCATTATTTAAAAAACACACCAACAATTAAAAACAGCTTCTCCTCACTCCAGCAAGAAGGTGCATTGAGCTTTAAACCATAAAATCTTCAGCAAACTTTGAAACTGAAAAGTGTCCTTGGCCCCTTGGAGATAACATATAGGACATTCACTTTTAAAACTAAATTGATTCCTGTGTTCGTACAAATCCCAGGGAAACCCTCACAGCACAGGTCCCCACTACAAAATCTCTAAGAAAATCCTGAAATGAACCTGAGAACAATCCATCAAAGCCCTGAGATGCGGCCGCGCGGAACACACTGAGCGCTATGAAAGCTTTAAATCTCTTCCTCTGCAGAATCCATTTAGCATGGCTCTGCCACACTCCATCAGGGGGGTGCTTGGGCTGGATACCAGGCGTGGTACCACAGGGATAAATTATGCATCCAGTGTTTGTGTGTGTATATCTTTGCTTGTGTTTTCTGTGTGTGTGAATGTGAGTCTGTGTGGTGAATGTAGAGGATTTTCCTCTCTCTGGGACTCCTCTCTGCAGGTCCTCTCTGTCCCTCATGAGCTAGCATAAGCCTGTTGGACACACATCGAAAGGGTGAAGGGGAGTCACTGGGAGCGAGCCGGGCTCCCAGGGTCTTACAGGCCCTTAAAAGGAGCAGGATGACCTTTAATCAGGGATCAGAAGCCCGGGCTGCAGCTGGAGGCCCACAGGAACACTGCTTATGCCGGAACCCCCAGGTCACAGTCCCAGTTGGCCATCCACCTTGAGCCAGGACACTGGGCAGCCTAAGGCCGGATGAAGGGCTCAGTGCAGGCATGAGGTGTACATATATGATGGAGTCTTAAAATTGATCTGCAAGCTCTGTCCACAGACACACATTTTGATGTGCAAGAGATCTGATTCTCAAATATTCTGGTAATGGTTTGGTGAATAGCTTTTGGGTGAACTTGCTTTTATTGTTGTCATGATTGAAGGTGATGCCAAGACAATTGGATGCATTGGAGCCCTGAGCTGTCAGAATGAAGTAAATGTGATTCTCCACTACTGAAGACAGCTGCCAGATAAATCATCACTCAATTCGCACATTTTGTTTTTATATATTTTGTTTAAATTGAATGAATTTCACTAGTCTGGTTAAAGGGATAGTCCGGAGATTTAATATTATACATTTTTATACTCACAGAAGACCAAGATTTTAGAAGAGGAGGATTTTAAAAGCAGGGGCAGAGATATCCTTTTAGTCCCAAGTATGGAGGAACTTCTAAAACAATATTGCACAAAATAAGGCGCATTGTTGAACCTCCCTCAAGAAACAAAAAGACATTATTTAGCAGTTAACAGATAAACCAATCACCATGTGTGAAATCAGTGCCATTAAACACACCGAGGTTTGACTTACAAATTGAATCAACACCCCATACATCTGTGTCCAAGTGGGTTTTTTGCTGTTAATCTAATAGCAGACGTGCAAGATGAAGATGTGTGTTCACAATTAATCTTGTTCCTGACTGGTTGCTCCCCGTTAACAAACTATGTTCATAAGGAGGATATTGTTGATTGCTTGCCAGTACTGACATTCTTCTTTCTCTCCCTATTTAAATAGTTCCCATTCGTTATATCTTAAAGAGGTAAAATTGACCGCAAACTTGCCCTGTCAGTGCCAAGCAGCAGCATCCAGGCTTTACACACCTTCACACAACCTTTCCCTATAGACACATTACCACACACATTCCTGCCACCTAAGGGAATGTAACCCCTCCTCTTGCCCTCTCTCCATCACCCATCCAGAGGATTAGCCCCCTACCCCCATCCGTCTTCGCACTACCATCCCCTCTTGCCCTATTATCATATTTGATCCACAACTACCCCCCTTTACTTATTTCACCCTCCCACAGGCACCACCAGCAAGGCATGCCCTCTTTTCTTTGGCCACTCTCAGGGAGAAGAAGAGGAGGATGAAGAGGCAGGGGCTTTCATGGGGAACAATCTGCCAGGGAGATGAAGAATGAGCGGGCACTCAATTAAGGGCTGCCCATTGAGCCTGCAGAGTGAGCCTGAATGTGGGCCCCTCCAAAGGAATGGAGTCCCATGAATAGATTGTGGGCCTTCATGAAATATTAAAGAGCGGACGGATTTCCCACAATATTTGTACACCTCCCTTTGTTGGGATTTCTCCCTCCATTGAGCCTGAAACTGTTAACACATCCGCTCTGAAGCACGGCCCGCAGACTGTGCTAAAGAGCCCCACGGTCCAAGCATCAAACGCTCCCCACCCTCACCTCTCCCTCTCGCTCTCCCTGTTGCCCTGTCCGTCTCCTTCCCTTTGTCTTTCTCTCCCTATCTCTCCATTCCTTCCTTTTCTCTCTCTGTCTCCTTGCCCATGAGCTATTCATGGAAGGGATTACAGCAGTTTTAATGACCACCTGTCCTTGCTCCAGCACTGTATTGTGCCATGCCAGGCCAAGCAGCAAGCATCCGCGTGGTATTAAAGGGTCAGATTGCTAACTGGTGACCCTTGTCTCCACCAACACAGGCCTGACAGCCTTAGCCACCCAGACAGGTAACCAGCACAAACACCACAATCTTTTTAGGTTTAAGCTTGTCTTAATCAACATGTTTTTTTAGATTAAAAAAACTGCATTTCTGTTCTGAAGCATTCTTCTGTAGAAAAAGTGACCCTGTTTAACTTAACACATGCTTTCTTCCTACAAAACCCTCTTTCCACTTTTTCCCTTTTTTATCTCTGCGCCCACCTTTCTGCCCTTTTTCCTTTTCCTCTCTCTTTATTTCTACCTCTCTCCTTCTATCTCACAAACACACACACACACGCTGGGATCAGGATGAGTGGAGTTGTATAGAGTGCGAGGGCTATGTGGTTGAGTAGGTGTTTAAAGCTTCCATTAGCATCAGAATGGCCACATATTCCTGCCATGAATCAACATTAGTTAATGTCAGAATTAAGGGGTTGAGAACGGGACAAAAATTAAAGCTCTTGCTGTAACGACCAAGTGTACTTCGTTCATAGTGTCATTGAGTCTAGATGATGTGTAAATAAGGGAGTTAAAGGTGTTCAGCCTACAGGTTGTGCAGTGCTGGAGAGGGAAAATCCTTTTAGTCTTGACACTGTATATATTTATTTGTTTAAGACTTATTAAACACAAATGTTAGTAATATTTACCTAACATGTTTATTAAAGATGATGCAGCGTGATTATCTTTCACACATAAAAAAGTCCATTATAATCTTCTACATCTGCTTTTTGCTTTGAGACCATATTAAAGTTACATAGAGCAAAATAGTGAAACAAATACATTCATTTGTCTAGTGGAACTTAAAAATCAAATGTAAAAAGTGAGCATTTCAAAGCCCTGTAGGACCCCACAGATTTATCTAGTCCTCATCACTGAAGACTTACACTGAAGTCAGACTTAGACTAACACTAAGAGAATGGATCACATCACTCCAGTTCTGAAGTCTTTACACTGGCTTCCTGTCTGTCAAATAATTGATTTCAAAATTCTGCTGCTGGTTTATAAAGTATTGAATGGTTTAGGCCCAAAATACATTTGTGAACTCCTGGATGAACCATCCAGAACTCTCAGGTCTTCTGGGACGGGTCAGCTTTCTGTCCCCAGAATTAGAACTAAACATAGAGAAGCAGCGTTCAGTTATTATGCTCCAAATATCTGGAACAAACTCCCAGAACCCTGCAGGTCCGCTGCTACTCTTACTACTTTTAAATCCAGGCTGAAAACATTTCTTTTTGCCGCTGCTTTTAATTGAAGTGTTCTTATCTAACATTGCACTTTAACTTTTATTCTGCATTGTAACTTTTATTCATGTATTTTATACCTGTTGTGTTTATTTTATTATCTTTGCTCTTAAATGACTGTTTTTAAATGCCTTTCTATAATGTGTTTATGCTGCACTACTTCTAAATGCTCTTAATGTCTTTCATTTTTGTAAAACACCACTGTTGGAAGGTGCTATATAAATAAACTTGCCTTGCCTTGGCTTGCCTTAGACAGGAAATAAAGTTTTATACTTTTGGAAAACTTTGGATCTTGGGAGCCGAATATAACATAAACTTCCATAGATTTCGACGTTTCTTGAAGCGATAGGTACATTCAACAAAAGGTTGCCGTGGTGGACCTGTTGCTGGTTCGTTTGGTTGGAAGAGGCTTAAAATATGTGCTATGACCAATATACCATGCTACTGAATGTATTTATTGTCTTTATGCAGCCATATCTTAGGTCAGCTTACTCTGTTAAGGTATACTTTCAATCAAAGAAATATCTTCTATGCAAAATGCTCAACAGTGTTTCTTTGGAATCAGGAAATTTGATTTTTTACATTTTACAAACAATCTTCCATTGCCTTTAATTGGCCTAACTCATAGAAGTAATTTTGCTAAATGTCACAAAAGAAAAAACACAGTTGTAAATAATAAAGTAAATGATGGCTGCTGCTTCTTTAGCTTACTGGATAACTGTCACACTCTCATGACTTCGGACTCCTGACTAAAACAAAGCCATCGTTAAACGTGATCAGTAACACCTGTGCTTTTGCTTCTATGACAAGTCATAATGCTTTGAAAGGGGACCATTAGATTTTTTACGGAAAAAAGTACATGATTTTAAGACAACCAAAATCAATGAGCGACCAGGAGTGTAACAGACCCACTCATCCACTATGATAAGTAGAAATGTCTGCAGTAAAAAACAACAACATTTGAACTAGAGAGGTGGCAGAAAGTCTAAACAACAGATATCTCAAAACATGATCAAGTAAAACCAACAGCATCTGCATGGCCTGATATCACTCAATGTAAATAAGATTTGGTTTTCTTTTCATAACTTGGGTGAAGTGACCTTATCAGTCTGCCAATTTTCAGCTTGTCTAAACCAATAAAGAAAACTTAACATTACGGGTGAAGAGAGCATGTGGTTGCATGAAGCTCTGCTGCCCGCTCCAGCAGAGCCCCAGCTGTGGAGCACATTGGAGAGCGGCCTGTTGGTCTGGCCTCCATATGCTGGGGTCTGGAGTCCAGGCTGTCAGCGTAGCCCCAGCACATGGAGGGCAGTCGGGGGGCACATGGGGTGGGGGCTCTGGGGTGGTGGTGGGGGCAGCCGCTCCACCAGCATTGTACCAGGAGGACAAGAGCTGAGCAGGACCCAGCAGGAGAGAGGGGGGCCTTTTCTAAAGAGCGATCAACTGGAGCTCCTTTTCTCACACCCCGCTCACTTTACCCTGCTCTGTATCTCCTCCTCGCCCTCCCTCCTTTCTCTGCACTCCCTTCTTTAACATGGCAGATTGATACACTGACACTGAAATGTGATTTTCTTGTGTCTCTCTTATGAAACTGCATTTTCCCCCTCACTTCCCCGTCCCACCCACTCATCCCACCAACCTTTTCTCCTCTGGAATTAAATCGAACCACAAGGCTTTGTTTTTCCATCATCTTGTCCACATCAAAGTCACTCATGAGAGGATGGTAGAAAGGAGGAAGGGGCCAGGGATGAGACAAATCTCTTTGGCTTTTCCTTTGCACAATGCTTCTCATTTGAATTTCCCCATATATTGCTGATCACCATTCTGAATGGTGCCCCTGATGAAGTGTTGTTTTTGTGCTTCCTCACATGAATTCCAAAGACCCCGGGGATACATTTTCCTTTTTTTTGTCTTTGACTTCAAAGTTATGTAGAACGGGACGTGTCGGAATGACAAGGGGTCACTAGGTCCAACACGGGATGTTGTTTACCAACCTTCTCTCCAACTTATAAGACCATTAAAACTAAAGAGTCACCATGGGGGTTTTCAAAACAATTTCTTAAGCACCAACGATTTCTTACTGCTAATTTAATGTAATGGAAAAACATTCTTTCTACTTTTGCCACAGCTGAAAGAAGGCCCCTTTGTTTTGTTGATCATTTAATTCATGATATACAAACCCCCAGAGTTTCAACATATAAAAGATCATACGGTCCTTGTTTTTAATGTTTAAGGTCATAGTATCAGGTTAAGGAAGGATAAACTCGCAATGGTTTCTTCATAAACATGTTTTGAACATATCTGCCCTATATAGTATGTCTGCTGTGTATCATTTACTGGTTTGATTCGACAAGATAAACCTAGACATTAATAACAAAATGCACCATGATGAGCATTATTGTTAGTTGTGTGTTTGAATGTTTTAATTTTCTTTTATGATAGTTGTTGTAGTTTTTTGGGGGGCGGTAGTGCATACTTTGAGAGCGCACTTTATGCATTAAACTACAGTCATTTTATTTTGTAGTTTATGCATATTAACACATGGTAGTGACAAACCATCTCACATTCAACATCAGGGGGTGTTACAACAATTGAGGAGACGTTTGTTTTGCAGCCTTGAAGACACTGCCCTCTGCTGCAAGTATTTAGACCGACAACTGAGGATGAATAAAAACGTGTTTAACTTTTATCAACACATCACCTTGTTCATTTTTTAAATTATTTTTTTCCATGTGTTGCAAAATAATGTAATGTAAGATATAATCTATGTCATGTGTGATCCTCCATCATACTACACTAGTACACTCTGTTACATATACTTTACTTTGCTCACTTTGCTGCAACCATAGGCTGCAACTAATCATTCATCTATGTCCCTTTGGAGACAGTACTACACTATTTTTTGAGGTGCAACATTGGTTGTGGGTGCTATATCTATTAAGCATGCGTTGTTGTTTGGACCGGAAAGGCCTTTGTTTTCTTAGTTTTTAAGTTAAATGTTATGATTTTAAAGATTGTTTTTGTTAAATCTTAATTTACCAGTCTGTGTTATTGAGATCACAACTATGTGTTACAAGAAAGACTTCACAAAGGAAGCAGCCAAACAAAACCACACCAAATCAAAGTCTGTTCTAATACAGCTTGTTTTAATAAAAAATGATAATACCATTTTTTTTGGTGGTATATCTATGATTTTATTTCGCTTGTCACTCATCAAATGTATTACATTTGTAATTTGGTTTGAGGGTTGTTAAGTTGTGTCTTTTAACTCAATTTAATGACAATTGTGTTTTATTTGCCTCCACAAGATGGCACTGGAGAGTTACAAGTGGCGAACTACTGAGCGTACACAGCATTGATTTGTTTCAAGCATGTGTTAATCATATGCACATCAAACCCAAATTAAGTAAAGAAATTACTAGAGACCCTTTTTTTGTTTAATAATTAAATTGCATCATAGGTCACGCAAGGGTCACCGTTTTTATTTCGTTTATTTTGTGATGTTATCATGTTATTTCCTCATTTTAGGTGAAGCTGATTTTTTGTCTGAGTTTCTAATCATTAACCACAAGTTAATGATAAGACATTATATCCTAAGACCTACTAACAAAAGGAGTCTGCAATATGAGATACAAGGAGCATGGGTGCTGAAGATGTTATTATGCAAAGTAGAAAACAGAGAAATATTCTCATGTGGGAACATAGTTCATAGTGTTTATTCATGCAAGGTTGTATCTGGCAGTGTCTTTATCACACAATCAGATAAGAACTCATTCACATGAGCCAACCCATCTGGGAGAAGCTTCAGCCGGTAGATAAAAATCAAATGTCAAGATGACATGTTTCAGTGCTATCTGACAATCCTTTCTTGCAGTTGTTCTTTGGAAAGAGCCGTCTACAGTAGCAGTACTCTGCATAAAAGAGACATGTGGTAACAAGTGAATATGAATTGAGGAAACAAGTCAAACAGGAAGATCCTTGGGTTTGCTTTTTCCCAGTAATAATTTGATGGAAGTGGAACAGTCTCTTTGGATGAGAACATCAGATGTGCTTCAGATGTGATGTGCACATTAATAAAACACTTTGTTACACTGGCCATTAAATGATGGAGTGATTTCTTTACCATTTGAACCAAGACACTGTTAACATGCAATCATTCACTGAGGAGTCCTTGTTGACTTTACCTTGGCAGAGAAAATATTTTGGAAAAGTACAACAAAATTATTTTGACTTCTACCCTGACACAACCATGAAGGTGGTCAGTGCATAAAGATAACTACATTTGAGTATGTGTTAGCCTTTTCTATGAGTTTGGGGTCTCTGTCAGTGTGAATAACCTCAGTTTTGCAGCCTAACAGTAGACAACTGGAGGTTAGAGCTAAGAGTTGTTACTGTTGATAGGTGGTCTGCAATGTCCGATCAGCTGACAGACTATCATGTGGAACTCTACAAAGAAATGCATTGTTGGAGGAGGCATGGGTCAATGGCATGAACTAAACAGGGAACTAACCTGAGTGAGAGACACACCTAGCATTGGAATCCAGCCAACTAGCAGAGTCAGAGTGAAAGATTTGAAATGTGGTTTATAAAATTGAAAAAGAAAATCACAGCCACACCTTTCTGATGTTGATGCTTTATGTCTGTGTGTCCGTCACATCAGAACATGTCGTTTGTTCTGTCACGTACAGAGGGAGGTCAGGTTACTTGTAATCCGTGGATTAGGGGGTCTGGGAGTGGTTCCTAAAATGACTACTGTGAATTGAAGAGGCTGCTGTGTTCTGCCACATGCACTTATGTTAAAACAGAAGCCACATCACATACTGTCATTTTCTTTTATCACTGCAGCTTGACAGGTGCGATGGTGAGTCAAATTTCATACCTGCTCACACAACTACAATCTAATGTTTATTTTTATGCGTAGTTATCCTTTGTTCTGAGGACATGTTATAAAATATTAAGAAGTTTCACAAAAACTTCCTCAAGTATAATCCTTGTTATTTACATGACACTAATTCAATTGTAACACATAACAGTTCAGTCAGACAACTCAAGTGTTTCATTAACATGTTTATTAGAAACAGTATATAGTTTGAGTTTGGCATCTAGGCTCGGGCCTCATCACTCCACATATTAACATAGAACTTTGAGTGATGATTAGATAACTATCCCTCGAGCCTACAGATGGAAACTGGGGAGGAAGCTGGGGTGGTGGGTGGGCAGGCGAGCATCGCCAACGTGATCGCAGCAGCAACAGGCAGCAGCAGCAGCAGCAGCAGCAGCAGCGAGGTGAACACATTAGCAGCGTGGAAACAGCAGTAGTAGCAGCAGCAGCATTAGCGAGGCAGAGGTAGGCGGATCCAACAGCTTAAATAGAGCGCCAGATTAGGAGACTATGTTTGGTTGGTTGCAAGTGTGACAAGGCGCAATATGTGCGAATGTATCATTGGTGCTCGAGTTGACTGCCTGAACTAGCTTGCAGGCTTCGCCCCATTAATGGCGAGGTAATATAGCACTATTTACATGACTATTGCAAAATTAGTCATTTATGAAAGTAGTTTGACCCGTTTTCATCGTATTTACATATGCTCACTTCACAATTAAATAACTTATCAAGAATAACTTTCCAACAAAATGATTTACCCTTTTTAATTTGGATTCTTTGTCTTTTTGAAAGGGTGAGAGGTAATAAGTCAAGACACGTCAAAGTAGGAAACTGAATACAATGGCGCCATCATTACCATTGTGAGTAACACAACTTTACATTTCCTTCAATGACAAGTCAGAATGTCATTGTATTGACAATCTTTATAGGGCAGAGAAGTAAATGTTTCATAGCCTGGAGCGGAGAAAATGTCTGCAGCTGGATACCACTCATCTCACTTGTAAACATTGTGCTGCCTAGACCTGAACAGCATACACACCCTTTAACTTTTCTACTCATGTCAACATACAAGAAGAGAAAGAAAAGGTGTTGAGCCACCTGATTCTGAGGAATTCTGGACTGGTGCATCTGTGCATAAAAGGTATTTATGGTATGACTGTCAGGAATTCTGGATCATTGCAGGTCAACAGTCAATTTTTTTTTCAAGTGCTCATCTTAACTGCTTAACCCTAATGTTGTGTTCAGGTCTGCCATGACCCGTTTCAAGTTGAGATAATATAATAACTACCCTTTAGTTCTTTTTATTGGAACAAGGCTTCATGATATCCTCCACAACAGCTACAAAACTACACTACAAAACTGATTTTGACAATTTTAGCCAATTCTGAAGGTCTCTAAAAAATGTGTATCATTTGGTGTTCGCGTCTGGGAAGATTTTCAGTGCATTGAAATGTTGTGGTTAACTCAGGGTCAAATTTGGCTTAAGACAAGGCATGGCACGAACAACATTGCACAGATTCTCTCACAATAACATCTATAAATATCTCCGCCAAGTTTATTTGAGTTAAATTCAGAAGTACCTGTTGATTTCACAATGAGCAAAATATTTACTGCTTTGTCATTTATTTTTCCAAATAGATTATTAGTCAAGCTAGTTAGTAACATTTGCATGTCAAATAGTTTTTTTTGTTTGTCAAACACAATTGAAAAACATCATAAAGTAATGTTTTATTCATTTGTTGGTCTTGCTTTAGTCCAAGTAATTGAAACAGTATGGTATTTGTGCGATGGCTCTCCATTATAATTTAATAACCACAGAACATAAAAGTTCATCCTTGAAACTCTAATAATTGAACTTTGAATAGCATCACTTTAAATACAGGGCATTATATCACTTTAAATCATGGCTAGCTATTGTGTGCAGTCAGCAAAAACTGTTTTTCTGTTTATCAGACTTGAGGGATGTTTTGAGAATGTTTGAGGAGTGTAAGTCTTCATTACTTTTCCTTTGTCCAAACCTAGCATTCATGATCTTTGTTTTTGGCAGTTTTGCTGCATTCTTCTTTGGTCTCATATAGCTGAAAGAACAGAGATTGTGTTTAGCCTGGCGCCTCACTTCGCTCATATGACATCAGGAGGTAAATCTAGCTTTCTCTGTGAGAAATTGGAAAGAGGGCTGTCCACTTTCCTTTTGTCGTTTTCATTAGTTACTAAGAATTGAGAAATTTAAAAGAGCATATGAGATATATGAGTCTATCAGGATACATTTTTGCCCAGTCTGTGCAAAGCTTACCTCTGAGTCAGGAGATGGGACTCTTGAATTGATGTGGCTATGACGCCAATATCTTTAGAAGAAGAGACCCAAAACAAAAGAAGGATTGGTTAATACATGATGTTGTTTTTTATGAACAAGGTATAACGTAAGCCATGTGTAATATAGATTAGGATCATATATCTATCACACATTGATATTTTAATACTATTATAAGTGTTACATTCCACTTTGTAATTATGTTGTCTTCTTACTGTTATTTAGATGGAGGTTACTGTCAGAGGACTGGATCACTACATCCAGTATTTTGCAGAATGTACCTATCGTGGCATTAATGTGTCTTGGTGTTCTTTCATTTACTATGACCTTAAAAAATGATATATATATATACAGTGTTTAAATTGGCTTTTGTAAAGTGGGGGAGCCCTTCACTCGCAGTGGTCAATGTCGCGAAACATTTCTACTATATGAATACACTGCTACTAACACACCATTAATTCACATTGTGTTCTTTATTAGTTATTTATCTCATATGCACATATCACAACAATAACATAACCCATTTGTCCTTTGACAAGTCATTTTGTTTGGCAATAGGCAGCAGTTTTAATGAGCAGTTTAGTTGCAATACATACTGTGGCCACCATCCTACACAGTGCACCTTCAATTCATGACATTCCAAATGGCACTCATGTCAAGCTTGTGGTGGCTTTCATGCCTCACTTTACAAGACATATGGTCTGCAGACCGCCGGGTCATAACTCCAGTGGTGGGCCCACTAAGTTAATGAACATTAAATATGACAAATTCTCAACTTTTAGTTGATTGCGAATGGGTGAAATTATGTTGTTCATTAGGGAGAACCCTCTTTCACACTCTGCAGTACTGACGGCCAGTGTGTCTCCTGCATGTTTCAACTGTATCAGTCCTCCTTTCAGTGGCAAGCCACTGTCCTTAAGGTCTCTGAAATCTTGCTTGACATTTGTGAAGTGGATTTTAAGACGGGTACAAAGCAGCCTTAATTCGGCCTCTCCAAATAAGACTGGCACAGTTGGCCAGGTTTCGGGATTAAGAATATTCAGCAGCTCATAAAGTTCTAGTTCACCCTCTGTGACCATCCTGGACAGCATGCTATTACTCAAAGTGTGAAAGAATTTCTGAGGTGGAATCAATGTTTGCCTCCCACCTGTTCTCACTGGCACCCCTTTGAAAACACCTTCTTCAACACCCTGACAAGCAAGTTTATAGTATGCCCCTTTTTCCTCCCCCATTGCTGAAAAAATCTCAGCCTGTCTTTTTATTTTTTTCATCGCTTCAGAGAGACGGATGTCTCTGCATTGTAATGCTTCTGATAAATCTTTAAGTTCCTCCAAAGCATCATACATAAGTCCAAGATTTTTAATGAAGTCTGCAGATGACAGTTTATCTCCCAGGCCTTCATACATACACCTCTCTAAAGAGGTTCTAGCCGAATCTTGACTAGCACTTGTGAAGTGCTTGTGCAGGGCACTATACATGTTCCACACAGCCTCAACAGTTCTGTAGGAGGAAGCTACCCACCTCACACCTAAAACCCGACCTATCCTCCGCAATTGTGTTCCCACTGATGCTGCAGCACTGTTAAGTTCTCTGATGTTTTTGGGTGATTGGCTGTAAAGACTGAACAATTTGTCGAGGAAGCTTGTAAAGTGGTTAGTCTCAACACAGCACTTTACTGCATCACCAACTGAGAGTTCCAACCTATGATTGAGACAGTGCCATCCCACAATGTCAGGGTATTTTGCTTTAAGTTTTGCATATACGCCTGCCTTTTTACCCAGCATCACTGATGCCCCATCTGAGCAAAATCCAACAAAACAGTCCTTCAGAAAGTCATCATCTAGTCCATTGTCCACGAGGCACTGGATCAATGCATCAGTAATGCCATCTGCTGTAGTTTTTTCCAGCTCAATGACATTTAAGAAAAATGTAAGTGGGTCTGCATTTGCCACAGATGCTCGTAAGTATATAACAAGACAGGATTTCTTACTCACTGTAGTGCTTTCATCCATCAGGATAGACCCCTTGGGCTTTGTACGCCTGATACTGGACATTAGGGATTTCTTCATCTCTTCAGCAATAAAATGAACAATGTCAGTGCATACCACATTACTGTGGAGGACTCTGCCCATGTTGAGCCCATTGAGTGTTTGTAAGTCTATGAGGCCCGGGTGATCTGTAAACGGTCGGTTATTTTTGGCAATATAATATGCCGTTCTGAAGACCTTTTCAGTTGTGCTCAACTTTTCTTGCTGTGCTCTGAGAAAACTGTCTTCTAATGAAGCCTCAGGTGTTTTCTGATAAACTGACTGAGCTAGCTTGTGACTGTGGGAGGTTTTGTGGTCATGTAGTTTTTTTCTCAATGATTTCATTTGCTTATCTTTTGTGTTTCCATAAGGAGTTACTCTGGCATTTTGCCATTCAGAAGAAAAGGAATGCCTTATGGGTCCTGACTTAAAAACTCCTGCTGAAGCTGCATCCCTACAAACCTCACATCCTAGGGCTTTATTTGAAACATATATGAAAGGGAATTTGGTCTTGAAGTGTTCATATTGTTTTAAATTCCAGCATATTGGCAAATTGCTGCTGGAGGGGTCTGTAGCTGGGCCTGCTCTGCTGCTGGAGGGGTCTGTAGCTGGGCCTGCTCTGCTGCTGGAGGGGTCTGTAGCTGGGCCTGCTCTGGTTCTGGAGAGGTCTGTAACTGGGCCTGGACTGGTGCTGCTGGAGGGGTCTGTAGCTGGGCCTGCTCTTTTGCTGGAGGGGTCTGCAACTGGGCCTGGACTGGTGCTGCTGCTGCTGGAGGGGTCTGTAGCTTGGCCTGCTCTGGTGCTGGAGAGGTCTATAGCTGGGCCTGGACTGGTGCTGCTGCTGGAGGGGCCAGCTGTAGCTGGGTCTGCTCTGGTGCTGCTGCTGGAGGGGCGAGCTGTAGCTGGACCTGCTCTGGTTCTGGAGAGGTCTGTAACTGGGCCTGCTCTGGAGCTGCTGCTGGAGGGGTCTGTAGCTGGACCTGCTCTGGTTCTGGAGAGGTCTGTAACTGGGCCTGCACTGGTGCTGCTGCTGCTGGAAGGGTCTGTAGCTGGACCTGCTCTGGTTCTGGAGGGGTCTGTAGCTGGACCTGCTCTGGTTCTGGAGGGGTCTGTAGCTGGGCCTGCACTTACTCCTTTGCTGCTCCTGACAGTGGTACTGTTAAATGCATAAAATATGATGGTTACCAATTCTAAACACTGTATTAAATATGGCTGGGTTTTTTGTTGAAAAATGACCTCAACATACCCACTGAAAAAGTCCCTCAGTGTCCGCTTCATTGTCAGAGTTACAGCGTCTGAACAGAAAAATCAAGTTAAATACCAATGTATGTGGGGGTGGTCCACTATGCACAGGCTCACAAACTTGAATGTAGTTAAAATCAACATGAGCTACAGTACAGAATGAAAAAGAATCGAGCTACCTAAAGACATTGTGGCACTGAATCCATCTGATGTTATTACTGTAACAAGCGAAGCAACAATAAGTCTTTCAAAAGCCTACCCTACCAACACTGCCATTTACCATGTGTGCTGAAGTAGGTTACCACTCATCCTTTCCATTAGAAATAACTGATTTGTAACGAATAACGAAGTTTAGCGACCTCATAACTTTGGCCAAACTCATAGGATTGGGAGTCGAGCACGCTATCCAGGCTGGTGGTTGTCTCACTAGCAAGAGAGACGTTTGCTAGTTTCCATACGCAAAGCAACGTTGCAGCAGGCATTCGCTCAATCAGTTAGCCAACTCTTTCTTTTTTAAAACATTCTGATGTGATATTTAACTAGCAGGCTAGAACCCACAGAATAACTAACTTGGTAAATGAACAATCTGACAGAAATACAGCCTGAAATACGAACTTGAGGGTGATTTTTATTTCTCGACTGAGAGACGTCTGTTAATGATACAAAAGGACATTCATTGCCTGAGAAGCTAAAATACACGAAAGAAGCACAATTTACCCCTGTCTTGCTAAAGAATTGTTCCTATGTTGATAATGTATTTGCAAATTCATAGCACGAAGATACAGCACAGACAGCGACCAACTGCAAACTCGTTTCACTCAGAATGACATCTCGCATGTTCTTCTTCTTATTTTTGGGTTTTATGGCGGTTGGCAAACTAACGTGAATGGTGCATTACCGCCAAAAATCTCGCATGTTGCACTGACTGGCTGGATTGAATAATGCTGTGATGTCATGGCTCTGCACAGTGCTGTAATTCACCTAAACTTGCTTTTATTTTCAGCGTTATTATTGACAAACCTTCCTTACAATTTTAATATTTTTTAGAAGACTTGAAAAATTAATTTAATCACATTAAAAAAAATTTTTTTTTTAAATATGATCACTGGAGCAGGCGGAGCGGAGCTCCGTTTGCCGGTCCGTCCGAAGTGAGGAGGCGGAGCTGCGCTCCGGAGCGCTCCGCCCCAATTTAAACCCTGTATATATATGTATATATATATATATATATTAACTTATCGGACCAAACTGTCAACAATTATCAAATCTCTTGTATGTTATGTATATTTTTAATAATGTTTAACCATTTGCAATAAACAAAGAACTTGTCCATAATGGACACACTAGTAAGAATATATCTCTAAAAGTAAAGCATTTCTATAGCATTTTTGTTTAACATTTAACACTAGATTTTCTTTTCTGTGGATAACTAAGAAGTTGCGCCTTTAAGTATTGGTGAATATCTGGTATATTCCTCCTTTATTTTGGCATGTTTATACGTTAATTAAAGCTTAAGTGTTGTGTACCTCCATAGGAGGTACACAACACTCCATACCTCCATTGTTATTTATTTAATTAAATGAGGATCTCCTTCATTAACTATTTTTCAGATATTCAGTAAAGCTCTGTTCCTTGACAGTAATAACAATTGCCAACATAAAATGCTTTTAAGTCCTTTCCAAAGACGTAGTTGTTTTTCCACTTGTTGCTCCCTTTTTTGAGATCTGTGTTTCCCTATCAGTACAGGGGAGACAGACTGTCTGCTGAGAGCAGGTGATCATTATCTTCCACGCTAAGCGGACAGGCCTGCTGTTCATGCCTCACTGTATGTGGGTGGTATGCTGCACTGATACCTGCAAGTCTCAATACTGCTCTGTACATGCTAAGTTTTGGAAATACCCAACTATCACCTTTATGGCTTATGGAGTTAAATGCGTAAAGCAGTGACCAAAAAGCACTTTTATTCAGTATATAGGGGGAAAGTAAATACTGTAAGACTACATTTACTCAAAAATGTAAAGATGGAAATGGAAAAATTTGAATCAAATCAACATTCCATCTTCACATATATTCACACTGAAAGAAAGAGCTTCATTTTACAGGAGCATTGTGCAGCTATAATGTGTGGGGGGGTCTAGTGCCTTGTTCTTCAGTACAAGGCACTAGACGCCTCAGTAAGCAACACTCATCATGGCTCCCAGTCCAAGTCTCCACGGAGTGAGATACTGCCACCCCGTAATAATTTTGTATTGTACTTAACTACAATCTTGAGGTACTTTAATACAATTCAGAGGCAGGTATTGAACTTTTTACACCACTTTATTAGATCATTTTAGTTAGCTAGTGAGATGAAAAGACCAAATTATAATTTAAAGAAGTATGACATATTATTGTAGGCTAAGATATGCATAACTTAATTAAAATAAACACGATGACCCAGAAGTATATGAAGTAGCCTCAATAAAAAGAGTTTCACCCTTAGCAGATATGACATTAAAGGGATATTGATATGATAAGTAACATAATCAAGGGATGCATTATTCTGTATAATAAGTATGTTTTTACTTTTAGTGCTTTTTAAATTAAGTAAAGATTTAAAAGCAGGACTTTTACTTTTCATAAAGTGTGTTTATGTGGTGTTGCTCATTTATTTGAAGATCTGAGTTCCACTCTCTCTTCTGCCTGTGTGTCCTGGGGTACAAACAAAGAGACTGTATATAAAGGAAACAAATGTGTGTGTGTGTACATGTGTGTGCTTGAGTGCATCAATATTGGTTATTTATCGATTCAGTGAGGGGGACGAACACCTCATAATTTACACACAAACAAAGCTTATAGGACAAGAGCTTTAAGATAAGGGTACATAGATCTAAATTCCCATGAATCTACCGGATAAAATGAAAACCAACTAAAAGTTGTTTGGGGGGAGGTTTCCCTTGGTCTTTACTGTTACTTTGAATAATTGTTCAACTCAATAAACATTATTGCATGAACAGACTCACTAAAGGCTTTGAAAAAGGGTATACTTAATTTAAATAATCATTATTTTTGATTATAGACTGAACATACCATGTTTACTACATGTGTTAAAATGCTATACATTGATCCAAAGACTGCAATGTATCCATCTGTTGCCAATGACATTTAAACCATAAACAAGAGTTAATATCAAACACAATGTATCTAAAGATATGGGGCACCTACTCTCTCATCGCTTTACTCCAAAGTGGCAATATTTTGATTACTGTTACAACATAACCCTGTGACCCCAGTTTCAACCATAACTGGCTGCACTGAAGACTCAAAAAGTAGCGTAAACAGTGTGAAAAACCCGCGAGATGAAAGAAGTCGGCAACTGTTGTGCTTTGCACCTGTGGGAGGAGTATGTGCACCTGCAGACACAATCATAGCACTGCTTTGCTTAGCTGATCGCACATTTTTGCCAGCAGCCAGACGCACAAGCGGAAACCTGAGCCATGGATGCCGAGGATAAATCCCCCGCCGACCAGGGAGTGCAGCTCCTGGACATCAGCTCGAACTTGCCCCTGCCTGAGCCCAAATGTGAGAAGGAGACCGGCCAGCAGGAGAAACCTCCGTATTCATACGTGGCTCTCATTGCCATGGCCATCAAGGACAGCCACGACAAGAGACAGACGCTCAGCGGGATATACGACTACATCATCTCCAAGTTTCGCTACTATGAGAAGAACAAAAAAGGGTGGCAAAATAGCATAAGACATAACTTGTCTCTCAACGAGTGTTTCGTCAAGATGCCAAGAGAGAACGGAGGGGACAGGAAAGGTAACTATTGGATGCTCGACCCCGCATTTGAGGACATGTTTGACCAGGGGAACTACCGGCGGCGGAGGAGGGTGAGGAGACCCTACAGACCCCCGAGTGTGCCTTACCTGACCGGGAGCTCCGTGGAATATCCCGAACCGCTCTACATGCCTTATGTGAGCAGCTCCTGGAACCTGTCCCAGCCGGCGGGATACCAAGCACCTCAGGTCATCGCTCACCCCCGCAGCGTGTCGCCCAGCGGCCCCGTGAGTTCATATTGCTTGCCCTCCCACTTCCATCACTCTCACTACCGCTCATACCACCACCACCCGCCGGTGCTTGTGCCCCACAATGGCTATCCCTACGGAGGAGTGACTCAGCCGCTGAGCCCCGGCGGAGGCACCGTGTCAGTGGCGTACCCGCAGCTCAGCGCCTATGCACGGCAAACGGAGGCTCCGTTGGCTTATTCATTTGACCAGTAGGGTTTCCTGTTATTAAATCCACTGACAGCCAGTTCATTGAGGGATATCTGTTTCACCGTTTCAGTTGGACAGCCATCGTTTATAAGGTGAAGTTAACCGGTGAATTGATTGTAAAAAGTTATTGGTTACGTTTTCGGTTACGTTTTTTTCGGTAGGCCACAGTTTCAAATGCCACGGAAGTGTCGTCTAATCGCATTACTTCTGAAATGGCACCGGTCAAGTTAAAGTTGCAGAAAGTGTATGCCTCTTTAGTTAAAGCTCTATTAAGCAACCAAATACAATTGTGTTTTTATATGTTTACACTTGTATTATGCTATTTTCTTCTCTTTTTTTAATATAGGCCTTTACATTTTATATGTTCTGTTATTTATTTTCTCTCGTGCCATCCATTGCTCCAAGCTGCTATGCAAAATTGGTGACACCAAAGCACTGATCAGTTTTCGTATTCAATTGTGAATGTTTGTTTGATGTGAAATACATCATGTTTGTTAAAATAAAATGTTATTTTTGCATTAAATACGATCATTGACTGACTTATAACTTTTTATTATAATTCATACATTTGAATTCAAAAAGGTGTTAACAGTTTTTAGAGAAAGGACTTATGTGTAAGCTTCAGATATCACTTAAACTGATGCATCTTGCAACATACGCTTTGTTGAAATAAAAATATTAACTGTACTAAAATGTCTTGCTATAAGCAGTGAGAAAAGCAGATATACTCGAAATAGGCCATATATACTCTTATAAAAGTATTGCATTAAAAAACCTTCTTACGTCAAATTAGAAGCAACAGATTTACTTAAGTCACCTTAAAGTACCATTAGTGAATTACTAATGACTGAGTAATTTGGTTATTACTCATTTAATTACATAACTACTTTTTGTCTTATTTAATATTATAGTCCTAATATTGACTGAATTGTGGATGAGTAAAGGTATAACACGTGCACACAAAACAGCAACTATTAAGTTAAGAAGCTTACCTCAACATTGTACTGTACCTGGATGAAGGTACGCATAATACGTGGTACGTGAAACGATGCAATAAAATAGGTAACTAGTCATCAGGAGGTAATTATGATAGGACTGAATCAAAATGTGTAAACAGGTTACAGCACAGTACTGTCGTATAAGGCTGCGAGGGAAAAACATAGAAACTGTCACAGCACACATTCCAACACTATCATACTCACCCTCAACTGAAATACGCGGTTTGTGTAACCAAGCAATAGTATGATTGTTTTGGTATAAACAAAAGCAGCCTCGTAGAACAACCCACATATCATAAACCTAATCAGATGTGTGTATTAGTTCAATAATGAATGGCTATATTTAACATTAAAAGTCGACATGAAAGAATTGAAAACTGTATTGGAACTCGTCCGGGCAGTGACGCAGATTCCGTTTCCGGCACATGGGGCGTTAACAAAAGGGGATCGCTTGCCGCGTGCGCTCTCGCGCCGTGTTTTGCGGTACCGAAAACTTAAGTTACATTTCTTGTGTTTTGTTTAACGACTTACTTCTGCATATTTGGTGAAAATGGAGGCGTTTACCCAGCTTCTCCTGGAATATCCGGAATTCATGTACAGTGGAGTAGGAGCTACGGCGTCTGTCGCCGTTGGAGCGCTGATATACAAACTAGCCACCAGGTAACTTGAAGGCTTTTAACTTGTGTGTGTTAGCTTGTCCTGCTGATGTTCGTAGAAATTAGCAAACCATGTTGCATTGTTTTTTATAAATGTACCTTCGAGAAACAATAACATGTCTAAATAGGTTTCCTATATATAAGAGTCGTCTCTTTATCTTTGTTAGCATGAACACCAACTTTGCTAGCAGTTGTGCTAATTATGTTAACTTGAACGTAGTTATGTGCCGCTCTAACGTCTAGATACGCGATGACTTTAAGTGACGTTTTTTTGGATGCACACCTTTTTTTGTTTTGGGTTGTATTCCCTGCATACGTTTGAGACATTTTTATTCAATGTGGACTCATTTACATCAAATTATAACATCATGGCTTTCCAAGCCTTTGCATGTCAAGCACTTTCAATTAAATGGCCATGATCTTTGACGTGTACCCCATTTACTCAGTTTAGGAAGACGATGAGTACCTCATCAATATAGTGATCTTGGGAATAATCGAGCAGCCCTGGGAAAACATTTGTAAATCAGAAAAGCATCAACAGTGTAATGCTACATCATGTAAGATTTCCACCTCTCATTTACAGAAAGAAACCGACCCATGCAGATGTGAACTGCTGGTTCTGTAACCAGAACTATGTGGTACCCTTTGGGAACAGAAACTGTTGGGACTGTCCAAACTGCGACCAATACAATGGCTTTCAGGAGGTACGTTTTAAAAGAACATAATACTTGAGATTTTCTTTATTCCTTGCTGAAGAAAATGTTTTGCCAGTTCTGTAACATGTATTTTTTTTGGTGATCCCACTTTTTTTCAGAATGGGGATTACAACAAACCCATACCAGCTCAGTACATGGAGAATCTAAACCATGGCATATCTGGTAGCCTTCCCTCGACACCGAAGACACAGCAGACGGTCAGCAGTCAGATGCTCCTGTGCAGGAAGTGCAATAAGAACCAGACATTTGTCATCAAACAGTTGGCCTCATTTATCCCAAGGAATGATGTAAGTAATCTTTCTCCCCTATTCGCTGCATCACTGGCTTTATTGTTTCTTTGACTCACATCTGTAAACACTACATTTATTATTTATTACTCATTATGTATTTGTAGGATAACTACGATGAGGAAATTGAAGCCTACAAGCACCACCTGGAGCAGACCTATAAGTTATGCAGGCCATGTCAGACAGCAGTGGAGTACTACATCAAATTTCAAAACCGCCACCTTCGAACGGTGCTCCTAAACCATCCTCTTCAACGCAGCGGAGAATCTGACAAGGGCTTTGTAAAGGTCAGTGCCATCAAACAATGCATTAACATGGATCAAAGTAAGGCTTGATGGGTATGCTGTGCAAGGTGTGTACATTTCAGTAAAAGATTCAACCAAATATTCATTATAACAGATATAAAAACAGTTGGTCACACAAGTACTCCTTACCAATGAACAACCTGTTCATAGAAATTCTGTCAAAATATTTACCTTATTGAACTGTTGCTCATAAGAACTTCTGATGGTCAAATCCTTTTGTATTAACTGAGGTGATATCAATAAAGACAGATTTCTTCACATTGTTTAATTTTGTATTCTCCAGTAAATACACATTCTGAAAGCTTAACATTTCTAAAGTTTTCACTTAAACTTGGGAAGCAGAAACTTCAAAAATGTATGCTGTATATGTGCATTTATCTCACTTGGTTACTTAATTCCACCCCATTAAGTACACTTAATTATCTCATAATAGAAAAACCTACTTCCGATCGGTTTATATTCCATTAACTTGGTTTGTAATTAAAAACGTGCATTTGCCCAGACCCGAACTGATAAACCTGGGGTAACACAGCCAGCTGTCGACCAGCTCCGTAACACCACTAATACAGAACCTCCTGTGTCAAAGCCATTGGCATATTGAGTGACGGTGCAAGAGTGTTTTTAATTGGATCACCGAATATTTAGTCTTCTGTCAAAGGGAAAATGTATTGGCTTAACCCTCCATCATGAATGGTTTCCTGTTCTTATATGTCAACATTAGTGTTTCTTTTGTAAAATGTCATGATTCTCACTGCAAAAATCTCCTCTATCCCGCAGAGCTCCTATTCTGTGTCCTCTCCTACGGAAGTCATACTGTTCCGGGTCCTTACCTTCCTCATATGCACTTTCCTAGTCGCTACATCTTTGTCTGCCTTGCCATACCAGCTTACGTCACTTGGAGACCCACAGATATTAAGTGGTGGGGTTATTCCCCCGAAACCTACTCCAAACAATGAATCAGCTCCCAACAACGACAGCAGTGGAGGCGTGCCCTTGTGGCAGGACCTGCTGGACCTGCTCCCAGAGGAGGCCATAGATAACGCCAAGCTGGTGTGGCAGCATGGGAAGAACAACCAGCTGGCTATAGTCTGTGTTGGCCTGTTGGCGTGTCTTACTGCTATCTTGTTAGCAGGACCTGTAAGGTAAGCAGTCCCGCCTCTTTATTTGCCTTTTAAGAAAGGTTATCTCAGACATGTTTAGTTTAGGCAATAAACAAACAAGACGGCTCATATGTTGCTGCATTTTTCAGGTTGAGGAGAATTGATGCTGTGGCGTCTGTGCTCTGGTTCCTCATCCTATGCCTCCACCTGTCAGAGATCTACCTTACTGATGCCTCAGGCTGGACGGAAATAGCCAAGCTCAGTATCATCTGCCTCTGTTGCCTAGTCAGCTTTGCTGCGGCTGTGGCAACGCGCAAGCCACTGGGTCCAAGGAGAGGCAGATATCGAAGGTCAGAACATGAGCAGTAATTTTTAAATTGTTTAAATCATACGATTTTGTAACAAGGCCTCTTTCCAGGAGTTGTTTGTGTTTATTAGAACCAGGATAAAGCATAAATCTTGAATCTCTTAATGTTCAGTAAAGAAACAACTTTTTTTATTGCTATGTGCGAATGACTGAGGTTATGACGTGAATGGCAAAGTAAAAGCATAGGATGAGTTTGTGGCCCATGATAGGAACTAGATCAGAGCATCTTGCTAAATCACATCAGAACTTCACCCTCAAGCACAGGCTGAAATGAATTTAGTAGTAAAGGATTTTGTTACACTAAAATAAGAAGGTATGATATGAAGAAATCTCTCTGGTTGACCTAATGAGGACTTCCTCAATGCTTCAAAGAGAGAAACGGACTAGTCTTGCAAGAATCATGTCATCAAAATAGAGAATGAAGGGTTTTTAAGACAACAACACTTAAAGACTATTGTACGTTTTCATATGTTTTTGGGAAAATTATGCCAAAATGTCTCTCAAATTCATTGTGTGTATTAACCACCTCCGTAATTCCTTATTAACTACAACATAGGTTTGTGACTACATTTTATCAAGCCAATCATAACGATTTTAACATTAAGCTCTGAACAATTCAACTTAATCTATTTTACACTGTTATAAGCAGAGCATTGGAATGTACTCACTTATTTATATACTCTTTCGTGACTCGTTGGGATTGAAAATCAATACTTTATATACATATATATAAATACTAACAGCTTGTTGCATGAAGTACTACTTTGCGATACACTGCAGGCTTTGATCGATGTGTTTTTTGAATAATCACTTCCCTTCTGTGTTGCTCTACGTCATCTACAATTTCTGGACAAAGTATAAAAAATAGTCCTGGAAATTTCAGAGAAATAGTGTTCATCGTGCGTCATTTGAAGCCACTCTTTATTCATTACTTTGTTGAGAATCTATTCCAACGAAACCTTTTTTTTCTTTAGGGTTCAGCAGGATTTCTTTCTATACTGGCTGCCATTGCATTTTCATCCAGACAGTACCATTTTTACAAACCTTAAATAGTAAATGTAACAAAAAACCCGTTCCCCACCCTTTTTTCTGTTACTATGACAATTCTCCAACATGGTAGTGTCAGGTTCATTTGCATATTGCAATTTGAACATTCAACCATTTGCAAGGAAAAAGCAGTCCCAAGAACGTCGTCGTTAGTTTAAAGGTCTTGTTGTTAGCTGCTCTGCTCCCGTCTCCATTGTTGTGCCGCCTGTAATTCCCATTCGCTTTTTTCTTAAATTAAGCTGAGGTTTTTTCACTTTAAACCAGTTATACCTGCAATAGATATACTGTATTTAAATTCTCTCTGCTGTTACTTTCCTCATTGCTGAAAGCTATTGCTTAGAAAAATAGTGCCTCTAGATGACCATCGGCCAGGTGCTTGTTCTTGGTATTTGCTGTAGGTGATCATGTGTAAATGGTAGTGTCCGGCCTTTGTTACAGTGCTTGAACATACAAACATTTAGGGCATATCATACGAGTAACTAGAAGCTTTTAATAGTGTAAGTTTAAATTTGTTACCTTTAGCAAATACTATGATTAGATTTCTCTAGCGCTTCCCTTCGTCCCTTTGCATGTCGATGTATTTGATGGACTACGAGTTGCATGCTCTAACATTTTGGCTCTTGCTAATTTTTTATAATTTTTTATGTTACTTGTTTTGA
Organism: Eleginops maclovinus; assembly: GCF_036324505.1. Taxonomy (NCBI): domain Eukaryota; kingdom Metazoa; phylum Chordata; class Actinopteri; order Perciformes; family Eleginopidae; genus Eleginops; species Eleginops maclovinus. The sequence goes on along the minus strand of NC_086349.1, from coordinate 13,060,062 downwards.
ATGTATTAAGTGAAGGGAAAACGTATTCGTCTGACCGTAATGTGAAAAGGTTTTACAAGCTAGCTGTTGAAAGTATTTATAAATTGCATTTGGTGGCTTATGTGTGGTATCTGTGGGGTTTGGATTGCATGTGGCGCTGTCCTGTAGTTGGAGTTAAGCTCTCAAACCAACACCTTATGCTGGAAGTAGTTTCTAAGCTTTGCATTTTTTTTGTTTTAGAATAAAAGTGCTGCACATTTTAAGACATCATATTTGTAGGTCATGAGGAAAGTATTGTCTCTGTATTTAGAACAAGTATTCACTCACTATTCATGATGCTGTTTTGTGGTATTTTGAAATTTATGGCTATTAATTCATCATACAATGACATATGAGTATTTGCTCTTTTTACCTTTTTTATAAATGTCATGCGACAAACTGCATGTTAAACTCTTGACACGTATAACCTTAATCTCAAGCAACTCCAAGACGGCCGAAGGATCCGGTTAATTATGTATAGTACCTCCGACACGGTGTGACATTTTGTTTGTATTAACCGTTGATTGACTTGCATTCACACTCACTGTTGTGCATCTCAGTGTATGTGTACGTTCTCAAAGTAAGAAATTCATTATTTAAAAAAAACAGAACTATATTTTTACCTTTCTTCATTTATGTATGGTAAGATGTATTGTCTTTGCCAAAGTTTGACATGCTCTGCTAAAGTTTGTGTTTGCTATACATTTTCTTTGTGCATGTCTGTCATGATATGCATAATATCTAGTATTTGAAGTGAGTGTGAGTATTTGGCTATTTGTGTTTGGTTATTAGAGAATTCATGTATCTGCTTGATGAGCGGTGTGACTGTTAACCTTCATTAATGTTGTGCATTTAGCTTTAAAACACAACAACATGTAAATGTTAATCATAAGTTGAAGCTGCCAAGATCAAGTGCAGCATTAAACCATCGCCACGAGCATGTGGCGATGGTTTAACACTAATAGATTTAGAGCTACTTTTTGTTTCTTCCAATGGCGTTGTGAATGTCATGTTTTTACTGCACTGTTTCACTATGAATATCCAGTATGTATACTACCTAAATGTTTTAGCATAGTGTGTGTTGCAGAAACACTAACTCAGTACTCCAGGCCTAAAATGTAAAAGGTTACTAAACCAAATATTGATACTTGACACTGAAAGCAATCATTTGCCCATTTAATCCAAAGCCTAAATAAGCTAATCAACTATATCTCAATTTGATCGGTTACTATGCGATTTATATCATGTTAAGTAGCCTCAGATATGGAGGTCCGTCCATGATGATGGTTTCCTGCAACATACATGCTCTACCCAATGAAACGTACCGTATTCTACGTGCTTATATGCTGAGTGGAAGTCTTCCTTTCATTTAATGTAAGGCTCCAGTTTGAAGACGTTGTATTGATGCACGATGTACATGGAACGTAATAAACATCTGCTGAAAGGATAAGTGTTCTCTGTTTGTTTCCAACACAAACACCCTGTCCTGTCGACTTTTTTTTGCAGAGTAGCTTTATTACACAACATTGGAGTCAAAGGGGAGTATCCACTTAACGTTCACTGTGCCTATTTTTGATGTTTAAAGACAGCGCTTTAATGCCGAATAAAATAGAAACTACTTTGACACATAACATGTACGGGCCATTGACTGTGAGTTGTTGAAATGAAAGCGATCGGATCTGTATTTCTGGGCAGCATTTGTCCTGTAGGAGCCATCAGCTGCTGCATGTTGTCGGACAGCTGCAGCTGCATCTCAGCCCTTTATAAAGTGTTCGCATTAATGGATAACAGGTGTTTGGTACTTCGACTGATTAGATTGCGGACTCTTCACCAGTTTGTTATTCAGATCTTATAATTAAACATCAATAATGTGCTACATTGGGGATACATCTTATTTCCAGACTACTTTCTTTACACAAGAAATCATAAATGGGAATTGTCTGTAAAGCACTATTTGAATTGTCTTTGTGGGGTCCTTCTTTTTGGAAAAATACACAAATGTATACAACTAGGCTTTTTATTTAGAATCCAAGCAGTTTTATTGTAATTTGGTAGTAGAACGTTGCTCTTGTGTTGCAGATACCTTGCAGGCAGCTCTGCAGTCCCCCCCTTTGGCAGCCAGCCTCCTTTGCTCACTCCGGACCTGGTAGACTCCTTCGTCCCCACCCTGCCACCCAACTTCTCCAAGCTCCTCAACCGCCAACAGAGCCCTCGCGAGCGCAAGGCGTCTCCCTCCTCTCTGCCGGGCCGCCTCAGCAGAGCCCTCCGCCTCGGCACCATCCCATCCCTCACCAGGACGGGTAACATTACAATTACTCCACAACCTTTTAGAAGACGCAGTGCAAAACTACATGCTTGATGCTGGCAAATCTTTGGGACTTGTGTGATTTGGGTCAGTTGAATGTCATTCATTATAGGTCTCGTAACAGACAAACAAATGACTGAAGGGATTGCTGGGAAAACTCAGCTCACTTCTGCCACTTCTTGTTGCCTGGCTCCCCTTTTCTGCTCAGACAAGTTTGATCTTGAGCTGCTTCTTGCAATGTGCTGTTTTGCAGACAAGATTTATTATTGATATGATTCAGTAGCTTTACTTTCAGTTTCTGCTGCTTGGCATAAGATTGGGTCATGCAAACATAATGTATTGGCCAACCTGCAAGTAAATGCAGATATACATGCAGAGAGTTAATTTGGGCTGCTATTAAAGAACGGTCCACTTATCTGCTTAAAGATATCATTGTAATAAAAATGTGCATTTGACATGTTCATGGAGGAAACATGATCTAACACCTACTGAAGTTTAAGCTTTTCAATGCAGCTTTAAATGTCATTATTCAGAGCTGATACCTTTATTCAATAAATGCTCTACAGCAGCTGGTCTTCAGTGACTTTCAATGTCTCAGTTTTGAGTAATTGCTGCTTTATCTTGTGTAACAGTACAACATTAGCTTCTCTTGTTTTAATTGTGTTTCTTCTGCTTGAAGGACAGCCTGAGTTACTGGTTGTATGTATGATGTTTTACATTATGTTTTCAGATTCTGGTTACCTGTTCAGCGGAAGCAGACCAGCCTCACATTACAAAGACTCCCCACCCTCAGGTACTAAACCTCATGTGCTGCAGTCGAATACTCTAAATAATTATGTCCCTTGTCTTTCCTTGTCGTCATGTGGTCAAGCAAAGATGTGAAGGACAATGTATGAGGAATTAGCAAGAGACAGCTGCTGTGCTTAAAAATTCAGACTGCACCTACACCATGCGATGGTTATGTTACTGACAGCCAAACGAGGTGTAGCTTCAAATGTTGTATTGTAAAAGTTATTTTGGGATGCTATCATTTCCTTTCCTTTGGTAAAGTATGGTCTAGTATACCCTATGCTAAAGGAGATGATAAAGGAATCATTAAAGCATCTCTTTAGCATTTATAGAATTCAAACAACTCCTATCATTAGATACTTCTGGGTCATCTCCCTCAGATAGGAACCTTCTTAAGCCCAATAAGATTGCTTGACCACCTCCCTGGCCTTCTGTGTTCTCGCCTCAACCCTGCATAATACCCAATTCCTTACCCTTTCGGAGCACTTCATTGACATGTGTTGCTTTTTTCCTTTTGCACAGACTACTTTTCACTGATATCTGGGAGCCGTCCATCATCCCCGGGGCCCTCTCCAGCTCCCTCAGTCGCCGGGTCAGTTACGTCCAGTTCAGGTTCTGCCAGACTCCGGCGCCCCCTCATCAGCCCCGCCCGCCTCAACATCAGCGGTCGGAAACTCCGGCTTTTCTCAGGGGAGCAAGAAGCCACGCTCATGTCCCCATCTGTGTCTTCTTCACATTTCCATTTCAATTCGGCCTCTTCCATTTACAGTGGCTGCTTCTCCCCTGACGTATCTCCCTTTCAAAGTCAAAATGGTGAGTACAGCTGAAGTTCAAAGGGAAACGTTCCTTGTTTTAACAATTTAGTAAAATGCAGTGCTGTCTCCCTTACTGTCATTCATGATATAACCACCAGATGGCAAACGATATAAAAACGTACATACAGTTAAGTCTCTTTGCTGAGTGAGTATATGAAATGTTTGTGAATATATTTGCGGTTTCATGCTTTACTATTGCTTTGCAGATTTGAGTTCTCTGTTTAGGGACGGCAGTGTGATTGAAGAGGAAGAGAAGCAGGGCAGTTCCTCTGATTCCTCTGCGTGCATTGTTGGCACCACCACACAGGGACCTGAGAACACCCCTCCACCCAAAGGTCAGCAGTCTGATTTAAACAGGCAGTAAACCATCATTCAATTCTGGTTTCATACCTGTTTTTAACTGGATGTCAAACTGGTTTAATTACACTAACATACTGATGTCAGTTCTTACTTTTTTTCCTTTTTAACACATGTTCTAAAACTCAATAAATCCTTTCTTACTGCATGGAGTACTGAATGAAGATTGAGGAAAAATGTATTTCAATTATTTAAGCTTGTGAAGGAGTCTGAATACTTTCTGAATGCATTGTATTTACTTCTAATCAAATAATGAATCCACTTCTCAGATTCAGCCACATTTTGATGCTCTTTATTTTATCCGGGAGCCAAATAATATTTTTGAAAATGACAGAAGTTTGAAATACAAATAAATCCAATAAAACACATGAGCAGCATAACAACAGTAGCCAGCAGGTGGTGCTAGAACAGCAGTTTGTGACCAAGTTAACTGTCCAAATATGTCATTGTAACAAAACTACTCTCATTTAATGGTCTCAACCACATGCTGCCTGAGACCTGTTGATTCTAAAGAAAATGTAACAGCTGACAATAAACCTGTAAAACAGACACGATTTGAAAACATTGATGCCACACTGGGGATACATAATGCCGATGATTCAAATGAAATTAATTTTCTCTCTCTGATTTCTCCAGGTTTCATTAGGCGTCTGATCTGGCCTGGGCTCCTGATGGTGAGCCTGACCTCCAACCTGGTGTTTGCCTCCTTCTACATCTACAACAACTGGAGATGAACTGCTGATGAGTCTATCTTCTTGTTAGTCGGTCTCTGTCCTTTGACAGCCCTGGTGTCTATGGACCAGGAGGTAGGTCAGTGATGCCAGAAAACATTAGATCTTCACCCACGTCACTCCCATTCGATTGGAGTTGGGGGGAAACTGTGGCAGATCAGATATTATGCCTTTTTAATTTATGAGTAATGACTGCATATAACTCTTTTTCTTTTTGAGCAGGTCTTGTTTGTCTTTTGGTTTGTCACTGCTCCTCTTACATGAATGCAGGTGCATGTGTAATTGATATAAAAGGCTCAGTTCTTGCACAGACGCTGTGAAATTGTGAGATAAACATGTCCTGTTGAGTTGATGCTGCTGAAACACAGAGGGTCATGTCTTACCCACTTACTATGAACTGTAATGACTGCATCACCTCTCCCAACTGAGTAACATTTCTGGTCCTGTACAATAGCTACATATGAAACATTAAGCAGCACGTTTGTTTGGTGTAAAATTATAGTTTTAGATTTTGAAATGTAGACACATTTTCACTTGTATGTCATTACTTCACAGCACTGGTGTTTAAAACTTGATCCTTTTTATGTTTTACAAAAGTTTTGTTTTTTCAACGTTTTTTAAATAATGTTGATTTTATATCTCATAGTGACCATCATCACTACTTTTCACCAATCATTTTCTTATATTTTTAAAGATTCACTGTTCAAAGGCTAGTTTAGGCAAAACTCCTCTGGCCAAGTGCAATATCTTTATATGAAAACATTTTTTGTTTGTTTTCAATCTAAAAAAAATAAATCACATTTACATGATGTTTGCATAAAAGTTTACTCCTAACTGAGCGGTGAACCAGTTTATACAGAACCTCTCATTGCGTCAATAATATACTCGATCATTTGGAATGCATTTGCACTTGATTGTTTTCTGAATTGTTTTCCGCATTTTGTGGATTGTTTGGTTGTATTTTGATGTGACTTGAAATTGTTCTCTTATAGCTGAAGAGTGCAGATGTGTGTTTATGTTGAAGTTGAGAAACACAAAGTTGTACATTTGGAACGTGTACAGATTTGTATCTTGTTTATTTCCTCGAGAGTAATTGTATTGTTGAATACATGCACTGAATTTGGGAGGAATCCTTTTTGGGTGAGTTATGTGGATTGTCTCAGACACTTTGAGGTCATTTGAGGTCATTTAAAGTGTTGTCTTGAACCAAAGTAAAAATGTATGTAAAATTAAGTTTCTGAGAAAACTTAAACCTGCTACTGAAAGACCTCTAAATGACTGGTAAACCTATCCTTAACAATGTTTTTACTGAATAATTGTTGTTTAAAGGTGACCTGTCAACATACTGTATACAGACTAGTGCGTTTGTACTGAATGTGTAACCCGGTGTTGTGTTCCTCTCTTAAGGAGGCTCATTCATTGGAAACTGATGTACATGTTGAATTGTAAGTATTATGTCAACCAGCTCGAACTTTCCTGAATGAGAATTGTTTTCAGTAAAATATAAAATGAGTTTATTTTTGAGTTTTTATTTATAAAGTAATGAAAGTACATTGCCCTTTTTTCTTCCGGAAGTCAACACCAAGGTTTTACGGTCCTGAAAAGACTCTTACTAATGGTTATTCAACTGAGTTCATCAGAGCAAATGCTGTTTCTGTGTGAATGTAAGGAACAACCTTTTTTAAATAAAGTATCTGTTCTTTATCCAGGTACATACATCTGCATTCTAGACAATGAGCGAAAATTAAATGTCAGCGTTGTGATAGAAATAAACATTTTTGTTTACATTTCTGTGCATAGATGAAAAATTGAGTCTGACGACTGGCTTTTTAAACTGAAAGTTTGCATTTTTGAGTTTTCATTGATAGGATACCAACATCTAAAATGTTGCATCAGCAATAATGGACTGTTAAGGAAGGGACTCTGTACATTCCTAAAACATACCTATGTAGATTTAGCACAACTGTACAGGTGCAATCGCATATTCTAACATATTTGTGCCAAAAAATGTCCTCCCCACATCTCTGAGCTTTCCAAACACATCACAATCAGATCAATACATGTTATGCTGGGAAATATTTGTATTCAGCTGCTATGAAAGAAGAATGCAAGTGAGCCATATGATCTGCCTGTCAATGAACTCAAGTCATTCAAACTTTCGGTATTGGCATTCAGCCATTAACAAACTTTACTTTTGCTTGATCCCCTTTTCATCCTCTTGTTCAATTAAAGCCTCATTGTGACATTCCCCCCAAAATATGAATAAGGTATATTCCTTGTGTGACTGTAATTAAATACATTTACCTCTGAAGGGGCGAAATCTTATACTCAACCTTATATGAAGGATTTATAATTTGCACAGCACACCGCGTAAACCCAAAGAGGGTAAATGTATCACATCTATTACAAAGCCAACCTATTAATTTTTCTTCTGCTCAGAAAAGGGAAGTGATTCTGGTGATGCCTTTGCTGTTTAAACTGAATCATAATTATTGACATTAACACCCTCAGTTTCCATTTAATTTCCAGCATGATTGTGGGAACTCTGACCCATACAGTATTGTACCAGAGCTCCTGTTAAAGCTGGAAGATTTGAGTCTTTTGTCAGAAACATGACAAAAGACTCAACTCTAGGTTACTGGCGGGGCTTAGAGTTTAAAATAGTTCACTGACTGAAGGGTGGGAAACGGGTTCATACTCTGTCTGCAGTTAAAACCAAAAGTTTCTCTTCTCTACAATCATTTCCTGTTTTCACCAGCTCTACAAGATGTGAAGGATTAACACCTGCAGACCAATCTGACAAATATGACCCATGTTTACATTGACCGTGATGAGTCCTACCCTGACACAGTAAGGCAAACGTATCAAGTTAAAGAAGTATTTGTGACTCAAATGACTGAGATAAAAAAATGGTAATGTCATGCTGTTGATGTTGGCCCCTGCATTTCCCCTTTTCAAGGTAGTACTACTGTGGTTTATGTTCCACTTCCATATAAGTGGTGTCATTGCTTACAGTTTCCTTCAAAACTGACTTTGTGTTACCTTGTTTTACATGGAAATATGAAAGGGGGGGAAGATTTCCCAATGTCTGTTTGCGGACATAACATTTCTTAAAAATGGTATGATTAATGATGGCGGAGGAAAAAAAACAAGGTTTATTGGGTTAACTATGAACATTAGGGAATTTCTGACCACTTTTTTAAATTTCTACTGGCTTGATACTAAGAACAATGTTACATTTTTCATATTTTTTTGTAACAATTCTCAATCAAAAAAGCATAATGTTAAATTGTTTCTTTTCTAAAATGTTCTATCGCTGTTTAAAAATGGGCCGGCTATTCTTAAATGCACATTGACAAGAGTTTGCACAATTTAACCTCAATTGATCAACATAAAAATGTCAGAGTGCTGGATTTTAAAAGTGACACCACAGTACCTGGAAATACTTAACCTCAGTTTGACTTACAATAAATTTGATTGGTATATTTTGGGTCGCACGTTGAACAAGTGAAGCTAGCAAAGGGATAATTGACAAATTAAAGAAGCCTTCCTAAGTTGTTGACAATAAACTTAATGTTTGACTTGATCTTCATTTTTTTTCTTGATTAATCATTCTGTCTATTGAATACATTCAAAGTCTTTTTCTTTATACCCAAAGACAGAGGTGACTTATTTAAATAGTTTGTTTTATCTGACCAACATTCCAAATCCAGAGGAGGAATTAACTGAAGTGCATTTACTCAAGTTTTGCTCTTACACTTTTAATCAAGTAAAAGGAGTGTTTCTATTTGACGCCACTTTGCATTATTCCAACTAATTTCAGCAATAAATATTAACTTTTTACTCCTTTACGTTCATTTGATAACTATTTGATACTTGTACACACATATATTAGATATTAAACATCTCATTGTTTTACAACTGTTTGTGATACATCTTCAAAATAGATTCCATAAATAAAACCAATTACAGCAGTACATTTGTTGGCGTTGAATCCTTTTTGTAATGCTTAAACTACTTTCTGCCCATAATACCTTTGTATTAGTACAAGGTACTTTTAAAGTGTTTTAGAGTGTGTCATTGTCGTAGTTTTGGGTTCTAAAACCCAAACAATAATTCAAACTATCATAAAAAATAACAATGACTATGAGTCGTTTGCTTGCTTTGTTACCTTTGAGTAAAATTAAAGTATTACAAAATATCTCATAGCATAGCATGTTGCAGCAGCTCATTCTCACATGAGAAACTGGAACTGGCAAATATTTGACATTTTTGCTTATGACAATTATAAAAGTAGCTGACAATTTGTTTTGTTTTTTATCAATTGACTTATCGATTAATTGACTTATTTTCTTTCTTTAAAAAAATAATAACTAGGGACGGGGGGCGGGAATTAAAAAGAGAGACGTACTTTCACTTGGCGCCTGAAGTGCTGGTGGACGGTCCCTTGGCCCGCAGGGAGCCGCAGCGGGCGGTGCTCCTACATCACTGCATGAATGACGGCGCACTTGACCGACGCAGGGAAACACTTCGCCGCTTCTCAGGAGCCGTGTGGGTCTGTTTGATCTGGATTTCCAACGCCTCACCTCACTTCAACTTCACAGATACATCGACAGGCTACAACCGTGAGAGAGACATGTCATCGTGAAGAGACAGCGTCCATCTTCGCTGGATTAAAAGCATGGAGAGATGACCGGCGTGTGGAGCTGACAGGCAAGTGTCTGCTAACAGGTTGCCAAGCCTCGCTGTGGTTTCACAAGTTTTACTTAGACAGCGAGATCTCACGTTTTAAATTGGACTGTTTTGTGCATGATCTGTTTAATTTCCACATCGCTGATTTCAAAGGTGTTTCTCATTTAAAATGTGGTAAAATGCACAGTGTAGGTTAGTTCATTCAAATACATCTTTATATACATGCGTACATCAGCCAGTAAGATACTGACAATGCAGCGAGTTCACACAGGGCAAGTTTCCTCTTACTAAAATCAATAGTGTAGAATTACTTTATTGAAACCTATCGAAAATGAAAATGAGTAATACAATAGTTTCAGTCTGCACAGTCAACTGAATACAATTTTTTTTTTAAACGTTGTACCGGAACAACTCAACAACAAAAAAATGTGTAGATGCTTGCATAACTGCACCTGTTGTACATCAGATGTAATCATTCCTGTCCTTGAACATTAGAAGCGCATACAATTTCCTTGATGCCCCCCCCAACATCAACAAGATGACCATACAATACCCAAACTGTTAAGTAGGACATCACATTTCAAATCGGTGCTTTTTGTAGTTTTCTTGAACCAGTGGATTAAAGTTTCTCTGTAGGGAGTCTTCACCTTATTCGACCTTATTCGCCTGAGCACCATTTTCTTTTCGTCCAGTCTGTTAAGGTTGAGCTTTAACAATGAGTTATGTTAACTGAAGGCATTACACTGTGGTTATAAATTGAAAGCAGCACTCTAAAACACACCATTTTCTAATCAATCATGCTTTGATTATCGTTTTAAATCTTGTTTTACTTGTATATACCTGTATATGTGCTTAAATCTGCATTGTGGAGGAAGGGATCAGGTGAACATTTTAATACAAGCCACTGTTTATCACTGTAATTAATGAATTTATGAATTCATGTGCTTGCGTTTCGTGAGTCCATTAAATTGCCTTGTAAAGAGCGATTATCGATGGTTTAAGGAACACACACTGGGCAGTAACATTGATGTTAATAGTGGACATATTAACCATGGCTGTTTCCTCTGTTTGGACGGCTGGTTTCTGTTCCGGTGAGCAGCAGAGTAGCTGACGGTAAATGAGAGGCCGGCACCATGCCCCCAGGGAAGTATGGGATGCAGGAGGAATGGGAGAAGGAGGGAGACCAGGAGGTTGTGATGGACTTCCTGCTGCCGACTGGGATCTTTCTCAAATTCTCTGTGTCTCGAAACGACACCATCAAAACCCTCAAAAAAGTATGTCCCCTCACATCCACATGTTATTTTCAGTATCTTCTCTTAGAAATCAGAAAAACCTTCAGAGAATATTTTAATAATGTAATTGTAACATTTTATCTGTTAGAGGATAGCACTATGTTTTGATAGATTGCAATTGATTGGTTGCAGTACAGCGCTGCAGCTCTGGTGACCACAGTTGTGAAATGCTGTTGTTATTTACTCAATATGCTTTTAGGCAAATTGGTCGACTTAATATTCCCTTTAGACATTAAACTAATTAAAACATGATACAATTTGAACAATGCTTGCTGGTGCTTTTGATTCATCTTGAAGTTTGATGCAACTATTAGAGAGGGAGCTGCAAATTTCCTCCTTGGTGTGCATGGCCGGCTCCAGCAGATCTGCTGCTAAATGTGCCAGTTTCTATGCCAACAGTTCTGCCACTTCAGGCTGTTTGATTAAGCTGTGTGAAGTAATGATACTCTTGGAGGCTGTTAAGATGATTAAAGATTAAATGTCTACCCAACTGGGGGGATTCAAAAGGAATGTAAGAAAATGTTCGGAAACACCCTGAATCAATTTCTTTAGAAAATGTGTTTTTTAAATATCATAGTGCAAATAGCCTTGGTTACTCTTTACCATTGTTTTAATTTACAGTTTAATTTTTTTTAATGATACCTGTCAATTTGTTCTGGATAATTTTTTCTTAACAATTTGTTTTACAAGACCCCTCTAGCATACACTTCACAGAGAACACGCTGTACACTTCAGCTCATCAGCGCTCTGCTCTCAACCTCATGTGTCGCTGCTGTCTCTTGTTTCAGATGGTTTGGAAAAATGCCAGAAGCGAGGCCCTCTTCAGTGCATTGGGTGATCCCGACGCATACGTCTTCACCTGCATCAACCAGACGGCAGAGAGAGAGGAACTGGAGGAAGAATGGAGACGCATAAGCGACATAAGGCCCTTCATGTGTGTCCTGAGGCTGGTGGCGAGGGAGGGCGACCGGGTGGAGAAACTCACCAACACACAGATCAGCTGGTTGATCGGAAAAGGTCAGAAGGTCGTTCTCTAACAGAGTTGTGTAGCTTTGTAAAGATATTAGTGGTTCCCATTATCAAAAAGAAAACAAGGGTTTTGTAGCCTGGTTCCAGTCCTCTGAATCACTGTCAGGGATGCAAACAGATTGGTATTGATCATTTTATTTAATATGATAATGAAGTGAAACTAAATGGCTATTTAAGACTGAACTGCGCTTTTACTTCTTTATTCAGTCCGACTGTAACAAACAGGAGTGACAGCTCTCTTGTTTTGGGAAACGAGGAAGCTTTTGTAGTGTTTGTGTGATGGTTCTACACATTGATGTAGTTTTAAGAATATCTTACCAGAACCGGTACATCAGCTGTGTTTTCATCCACTTTTCCTTTAGCTGCAATTTTTCAGCTACCATTTTTAAGGCTCCAGCAGAGGAAGGTGACGATCCCAATTTTTATCCCTGCACATAAAACTGTGATTGGCTTGGTTGTTTTTCCATTCAGGGAAACAGCCATAGCAACAGCAGCACTTTTAAAATGAATGAATTGAAGATGTGACAGTGATTCAGAGGTCTGGGACGAGACTGAGTTAAAGCTGCTCTGGATGCAGAAATGATCCCATTGGCTGAGGGACAACACAATAACTGCATTTATTTGGAGCAGTTAGAGTTCGAAAACTGTATTCTATTCCATTTCTAACTTTAAACATTTATTTTACTATATTCTGTGTTGCCTTGTTTACTTAGCTTCAGTTCAGTCAGTCATAAAAAAAAATAGTTTTATGCCTCTTAGAGTATCAATCACTAAAACATTGCTGTCTTATATTCAAGTTAACCTTTAACAAATACATCTTTCAAAGTGTTCCTCTCACTGAGTGTTCTTTCTTGCACGGTCTTTATGATTTTTCCAGGTCTACATGAGTTTGAAGCCCAGAAGAACCACGAGGTGAATGAGTTTCGGACAAAAATGCGTGCATTTTGCGAAGAGAAGGCTCAGGAGCGCCAGAATTTGCCATGGCAGCAGTGGATGAAGTACAGCTTCCCATGTGAACTGGAGCCGTGCGTCTCCCCTCCAGAGTGTGGGAGCGTAAAGTCAAAAAACACCAAGAAGATTTTCATCAATGTCATGTTTGAGGCTTCAGATGTGAGTAGATCTGCTGTTGTGTGAGTCGTATTAGTTTGGATTTTAAGTAAATGTGAGCACATTTGGAAAGCCCGCTCTCACACCTCAAACACCAACATGTAGGCTTGATTTTCTGTAAAGCTGGCACCTTTATTTGAATCAATGTGTCTCTTACAGGAAAGCTTCATGCTGCAGCAGGACCCTCAGGACCTCCCGGGGGCTCTGATGAGGAACGCCCTGAAAAAGAAGGCTACGGTCTTTCGCTCAGTGCGACAAGAGCCGGAGGACTTTACCTTGCAGGTCAACGGGAGGTGGGAGTTCATCTACGGGAAACATCCATTGTGCCAGTTCAAAGTGAGTAACCGCAGCAACAGCGTCTTTGAGCAGAGCTGCTTTTTGTGGAAATAAAGCTCATATTCTCAGACAGACTATAGCGGATTTTCCTCCTAAGTTATGTTGTTGTGTTTTTTTCTGATGTGGTTTTGTGATTATGCCGAACACCCTTTAGTGTGAAAAAGCAAAAATTAAGTAAAGAGCCAAATTCTAGTATCATCACATAATGATTCCAGATGCCTCCAGGCAACATTTGACCAGATGTAGTTTTTCACAATTATTTAAAAAAAACACTGAAAGATCTTACTGCACATTTGTTCCAAATCCCTGAGGCTGCCTATGTCTGCATAATGTTGTTTTTAAGGATAATTGTGCTTGATTTTAATACATATGTGGAGAATGATTGAGAGCAATTTTAGGACTATTTCTCAGTGGTTGTAGGTGATTGTATTTTCTGCGTTGTTTGTCTGCATTTCGCCTGAGTTCTGCCCTGTGCAGGTGGTCCATAATAGCAGAAATGATTGTCAGAACAGGAGTGAGGTGAGTCAAGGTTTTGGTGGCACAGGACTCCGCTATTAACTTCAAAACTCCATCAACCTGCAGGGGTGACTCATATCTGTCTCACAGCCCCACAGAAAGGATCTGCATCCATCCACACATAATGAGATTTCAGTTGCATTAACCTACCGCAAATGAACAGCCTGAAGGAGTTAACCAGTGCTATCGGAACACTGGGAAATATCTGTGGGTGAGCTGACTGATGATGGTAAACAATCTCTTCTTCTCTCTGTCTCTTTTACAGTACATCTTCTTCTGTATAAGAAATGGCCAGAACCCTCTTGTCACCATGGTACACCACTCCACCATCCGAAAATATCAGAATGAGCAGGGCCTGTGCAGCCAGATATACAGAAATCGCTCCCTGTCCAGACCTCCTCCACTGCCCCTGAAGAAGGTAAGAGTTTAGAGTATTTCATTAACAGAGCTACAACTTTTCTCGGTCTCTCTCCCCGCCCGTCACAGTTGACAGTTGTAGTCCTCTACAGGACTGGACTTTGACCTACTTGAAACGTGCTGTGCAACACAATGTTGATAATTTACACTTCACTCCACCTTACTGTAGTTTGACATAGAGCACATATTGACTACTTTGAAACTCCACTTGTAGAGTGAATTGTGTGTTTTCAAGCTTTTACTTGCGTTACCAGATAATCGTAATAAGGACCAATACTTTTAAATGAGAGTGAACAAAAGTGTCCAGGAATTGCCTCTTCTCTTGCCCCCTGTTAGAAAAAGATTGAGGTTGAGTTGAGCTGAAGTGATCGATCAAATTTGTTATTTTCAAACTTAGTACTTTAAGAGCTGTTATTTCTACGGTGTTCCCCTTTCTCATTGTTGTTTGTTGTGGTGTTGCAAAACAGGAAATTGTAGAAAGAGTTTTGTGGCTTTAAACTTCTGTGAAAGCTCTATACTGTATGACTTAATGATCAGAATGGGGGATACAAATGAAACATCCCTCTCCTGTGACTCCTTCCTACAGCAGAATACCTCCTCTCTGTGGTCCATCAATGAGCCTTTCTACATTCACCTGCTGCAGGGCAGCCGAGTCAATGCAGACGAAGGAATGAAGGTTGGTGTGGTTTTGCATGGGTTTGTTGCTCAATGAAATGTGGCATTCACTTGTTTACCAATATCTCAATTTCAGTTGTAGGAACAGCAAGTTGACATGTAAATGAAAGACGGTCACATGATCCAGACCACATGTTTCCCATAATTCAACGTGGCGGTTGGTTGAAACTTCAAAACAGGAAGTGGGGAGGGCCTATCTGGTTTTTACATCTCATTCTGAGGCCTAGATTCTAAGAAAAAGAGACCTGTTACCCCTCTCTCGCTTTCAATGCTCTTCTTTTTTTGAAAGCGTTGCACACATTTTGTTACTACTGCAGATTGGCCATGACATAAGTGTCAGTGTTTCTCAAAATGTTAATTAAGGTTATTTCCCTGTATATGTCCAATAATACCCCATATTCACATTTTCCATTTTTAGCCCTGACAAAAAAGGAGAAGAGTGAGAAGGGAACTCTGTTAATGCGTGTCTCTGTGAGTGATTTTCATAACTAACTATGTTACGGTTTAGATGGGTTATTAAGTGTAAGTGCACTTCCGGGCTGTTGCCTTAGAGCACATCATGACTCATGGCTAATTTGCCTGTCACATAATTATCAGTCATGTCTGCATTTGGCAGGCAGAGGTTAGAAAACACGCCCTGGGGGAGAATAGCTACTCATATATTTGGTAATATAGATTTAGACTATTTAGATTTGGCAAAAGGCACAAGCTTAATGGCCGCACAATATTGAATTTTGATTCAGGTGGTTGTTTATCAATTTGGACAGACTCTGCATAGGATTGAATGGCGTTGCGACCTGCTTACTTTATGAATGTGTAGACCCTTTGACTCATAGCGTGACACAGGAAACTCTGAATCATCTCGTGAAGTCTGTAAATCTTCCATAAACAATCTCACTTGCATACATTCTTCAGCATCCAAACTCTATTTCATATGTTCATCTCATGCATGCTGTACGTGTCTGTGTTTCCCCTCTAGCTTGTGGTGCAGGCTGGCCTCTTCAATGGCAGCGAATTCCTCTGTAAGGTGGTGACAACCACGGAGGTGTCGGTGTGCTCTGAGCCGCTGTGGGATCAAAAGCTGGAGTTTGACATAAACGTGGCTGACCTGCCTCGCATGAGCCGCCTGTGCTTTGCACTCTATGCTGTCATTGAGAAGGCCAAGAAACCCCGCGGCACTAAAAAGAAGCATAAGAAAGCGGTGAGTTTGTCTTAAACTCATTATGTTTTCAGACGTTAGTGTAGAACCTGTGATGGAGCAGGCTTGTGCTTTGGGCTGGTGGTCGTGGGTGTGAAGTTGTTAGCAAGCACAAACAGATCTGCTTCCTCTCTGCTGTGTAGTGCATGTAGTCAGTACTGTGCTGCGTGGGTGTGCTGTGCTTCTGCGTCTGGTTGTGCAAGTGTGTTCAGTGGCAAGGCTGCGGTTAACATTTCATCCGCTTCAGCTCTTTTATCTGTACATCACTGCAAGGAAGGAAGGAATTGACTAACATTTTCAAGGAATTCTAAAATCATCCTGTCAGTAGCCTCGCGTGGTAACAGCTCCTCTGCTCGCGGTTAAGGCTTGAACTTTAGTAGTAAAGGTCTAAAAAAACGGTGCAATAATTTGATCATAAAGTAATTGTCCAACCAAATTCCATCTAATACCAAACATTTGCTGCTCTCACTTTTAAATTGCTCTATGAATTCGATATTTTTGAATTTTAGCCTGTTGCTAGGAAAAAAGATGCTATTCAACTGTCATCTCTGGCTTTCTACAATATTTTGTCATTTCATAGAGAACAATTGGCAGATTAAATAAATAATACAAAATTACTACCAGTCCCTTTCCTATTACATAAAAACATGTTTTCCTATTAATATTGGGTACAGATAAACATCGCAGAAGCATTTTCTGATCTACTGTACATGTGTAAATAGCTAAAGCTAATAGCTAAAAGCCAGCCCTTGATGTCCATTGATAGGTCAAATAATCTAAAAATCACATTTTACAAATATTAATTAAATACATGACCGAATAACACGTTAAAAGAACAGACAATTGAACAACAACACTAAACACATTGTAGTGTTGACACTAATAATGACTGGCCTATTTAGTTTAACTATTATAGTTCTAGTCAAATTTAACCAGTGCCACTACTAGTAACACAGATAATATGCCAATAGAGGCACACTGTTTTAAGGTTTTACCATCCTCTTGTCATTTACTTATTTAATTTCAATCCTTTCGAATGCACCAAACTACGACAGCAGTAGCACTATTCTGAAACTTCACACACTGTTCACTGTACACTGACAGTGAACAACAACACAATCCCCTTGTTTTTCTGCATCTGTGGTCCCAGCCTCTCGTGTTTTGAACAGTGTGAGAAACATGTTTCTGAGGTCCGCCCAAACATAGTGCCCAGGTGTGTTTATGTGCATCAAGGCCACTTCTGCTTTCTGAGCCACTTCTCTCTTCGTTTGACGGTAAGAGAAGTCCTGCAGACAGACAGAAGTGGAGCTATTTTAGCTGTTCTTACTATAGGTTAGTGTGCATAGTGCCTGCTGCACTCAGTCTTAATGAGATGGTTTTATTTTAAACACATATTATGGTCATGTTATATTTATGGTAGTCACTGCCTACATCCTATTTCCATTAAATCTAATATTACTGCTATGCAAATGTATTTTTAACCAGAAGGGTCAGAGTCCTTGGCTTGGTGAATCATGAAGCAAAAGCTGCCATGAACACCCTTTAAGAATGTTTTGTCATTAAATATTTATGTTATCTTAATGCTTTTCGATTTAAGTACGAAATAACATCTAACAAAAGGAGTTTTTGAACAAGTTAAAAAATAACTCAATTCATTTTAGAAAGTAGTTAACCTTTAAAGAATCATAAATATATATTATTTTAAGATGGAAAAATGTTTGCCTACAATTACTTATCGACTTCATAAAAGAAGATGGATTTTAGTGTAAATATAAAGGCAAATGAAATAACTATTCTATGTACCACAGATAATAATAAATTCATACAACAAAAAAATCTGCATTCGTAAACTGATCCTCGATTTTTATTGACATTTCAAATTAAAATAAGCGTACCCTCTCTTTATCTCGCTTCTGCTTTTTGCATGATTTTACTGCCTGCAGATGGTCTTCGGAGCCAATAAACAAACCATGTCCTCCCTGTCCCTCTCTTCAGGATTGTCCGATAGCCTGGGTGAACACCATGGTGTTCGACTACAAGGATCAGCTGAAGACTGGGGAGTTCCTCTTGTCCACATGGCCGTCTGTTCCTGGTACTCGCAGGCCTTCCCTTTTTCTGCATTTCCTACTCTTTTAAAACAACTCACATTTTGGCAGTGTCCTCCGCAGCGGCTGGCAGCACTACAGTGAAAATGACGTGGCGCGATCAAAACCCCACACATTAACACCTAGCATCTTTGCACAAAATAGCCTTTTAAGGATGTGGAAATCAGTTGGTATCATAAACCTAAATTATGGATCTATTTGATTTCACTAAAATGATTTTATGTTTCTTTGCTGTGAGCAAACCTCACTGTGGATTTTTGAGAAATGGAAGTGATATGAATATGAAAATGAAGTCACTAGTTGGGAGAAATGATTTATTTTAAAAGATTAACTCATCTACCAAATGGTAACTTTAATAAATGAGATTTCTGTCACAGATGACAAAACCGACCTGTTGAACCCGATGGGAACAGTGGAGAGGAACCCAAATGTGGACAGTGCTGCTGGGCTTCTTATCCGCTTCCCAAACATCCGGCCTCATCCTCTGTATTACCCTCCACTGGACAAGGTACTTTTTCTCATAAGGATTCATATGTGTACATACGAAAATGTCTTATCTGTATGTATCACAGTGAGTCAAAAACATTCGCATCTGCTGTCAGGTTGGGGACATGGAAAAGAATGGTGAAGCCGCCTATTCAACAAAGGAAGAGGTATGACTTTCTACACCTAACATTTTACAATTCTCACTCAAAGGCTGTTTTTTGCTAACCACATATTTGTAATGTCTTTGTGGCATTTTGCTCTCTCCAGCTCTTGAAACTAAAAGAAATAATGGACAACAAAAACTACACAGAGTTCTTTGAGGATGAGAAGGAGCTCTTGTGGAAGCTCCGCACAGAAGTCCGTGACCGTTATCCTGAAAGTCTGTCCAAGCTGCTCCTCATCACCAAGTGGAACCGGCGTGAGGACGTAGTTCAGGTATAAATTGAGATTTTTTTATGTAATCCTTACTATGATGTATTTAGTGACTTTCTACAGGTCTAGTTCTGGAAAATCACTGTCAGGCTGGTCTATCCAACCAAAAGCCCTATGTGCATCAAGGCCACTACAGCAGAAGATGCACATAGAACAGAGAACAGGACTGAGAGTGTACAGCCTGACTAGTGCTATAAGCTAAATGCTAACATGCTCACATAGACGATGCCTAAATTGCAGATACTGTATAGTGTTCATTATTTTCGCCATTTGCTAATTAGCTCTAAATACAACTGACAACTTTTTTTCTAAACCAAAAATATGAACCTCAAGCTGTTGCTAGAGTCAAAATCAGGCGATTACCTTCAGTTGTGCTTTTTTTGTCCAACCATTAGCCCAGAAATATTTAAACTGTTGTTTGATACATGAGTGTTAATTGTTGTCATGGTAAAGATTGTCAATTTTATTCTCCTCAGATGGTGAGCTTACTGAGTAACTGGCGGGACCTCCCTGCCATCAATGCCCTAGAGCTTTTGGACTACAGTTTTCCCGACCCAGCTGTGCGGTCTTTCACCATCAGATGCCTCAGGAAGCTCAGGTACACATACATGTATTTATCCCGCATGCCGTCTGGGATGCAGGCCATATTTTGGCCTTTGTATTGGTTCAAAAGCTGATGTCCGTAGACAAGTTTGGCCTCATTTCTAACCTGAGCATCTGCAGCAAAGATGCAATACCCAATATGTTATGATCCACTAAATTTAGGAACAACACAAGGTATATAAATCCTGTTTTTTATTGTATTTATATTCGCTGGAAATTTGACTGTAAGAGAGCCGGGAGAGTTAATTCAACATTTCTTTGTTTGGAAGGTTTGAGAAGGATACACCATGCAGAAATCTGCAATACACTAAATGCTGCACTTCTCTAGTTATGTTCATGGTTTTGCTCATATCTATGTAGCATCACACATTTTGACTCTAAACGTCGTTCCCACAGTGATGATGAACTGCTTCAGTACCTAATCCAGCTGGTCCAGGTCCTGAAGTACGAGTCCTACTTAGACTGTGACCTCACCACTTTCCTGCTGGAAAGGGCTTTGTCCAACTGGAGGATAGGACACTTCCTGTTTTGGCATCTCAGGTGAGATGCTGTCCTTCAGAGAAACACAAAATTGCTTGCATCTGCTTCTTTTTGTTTGATAAGAGAACTTGTGTTTACTGTAGGTCAGAGATTCACGTGGCATCTGTGAGTTTACGTTTTGGTCTGATTCTGGAGGCCTACTGCAGAGGAAACAACCACCACATCAAGCTTTTAACCAAACAGGTAATCCCATCATACTAAAACAAGCTGACTTCATGTCCAAAAATTGTATGTTTTTTGGATTGTACTAAATCTCAGTTATCTCTCCACCACAGATCGAGGCCCTGGGCAAAATGAAGGCCCTGAGTGACTTTGTCAAGTCAGGCTCCCAGAAGATGACAGCGGATGACCTGAAGTTGTGTATCAGACAGGAGTCGTACATGGAGGCTCTGTCAGACCTGCTGTCACCGCTCAACCCCAGCGTCATCCTCGCTGACATCTGGTTCGTGACATGCACACACACAAATGTTTTGATATCCAGGGGCAGCTTTTGTCAAGACTAGGTTTACTGAATTACAAAATATTACATTTATTTTTTTACTTAAATTAACCCATAGTGGTCACAGTACCAGTTGACTTTGAATTGTACTTAAAGCAATCTTACAGTTTTTTCTCACAGCTGAAATTATTAGGTTTACATTTTTTTACTCTTTCCCAAACCATCTTTATCCCCTTATTGTTAAAGAAAATAATACTTGCTTTTGCTTTATTGTCCTTGAAAGAATGTCCCAATTTCAATCAGTAAAAATGTAACCAGAGTGAGAAACTGAAAAGCATTTGGTAAAACAGGAGTTGTCTAAACTTTACAAAACACATATACGTCTTCAGTCTAGGAGCCTGTCGCTGTTACAATGATAATGTGTTTAAATTGAGTTTGTTTGTTGTTGCAGTGCAGACAAATGTAGGTTTATGGACTCCAAGATGAAGCCGATCTGGCTGATGTATAACCCCAAGGTTCAAGAAGACATGGTTGGCATCATCTTCAAGAGCGGAGATGGTGAGAGACAAGAAAATCTGAACATACAGTAGCCTCATGCACCGGAAACATAAACATACCCAGCAGGTTTGAAAAGGGAAGTTCCCTAACTAAGTCAAACAACACCAGCGTAAAGTCAGAATGAAGTTTAAATTTGATCTTATGTGACAATAAAATCAAGATGTATATTTTCCCCTTTTCCCTTTTTCCCCTAGATCTTCGCCAAGACATGTTGACCCTCCAGATGATCCAACTCATGGAGAATTTATGGAAGAAAGAAGGCCTGGATCTCCGGTAACGTGGGAGCTGCTCTCTGCAGCAGCTGTTGATTTTTTTGCACAAGGAAGTCTTCTTGACCAACCTAATAGTGTTAATTTTACTATACATCTCCAGGATGATCCCATATGGCTGCTTGTCCACCGGGAACAAGATGGGGCTAATTGAAGTTGTGAAGAACTCCGACACGATCGCCAACATCCAGCGTAACAGCAGCAACAGTGCCGCCACCGCTGCCTTCAACAAGGATGCCCTGCTCAACTGGCTGAAATCTAAGAATCCTGAGTGAGTATGATGAGCAACTTTGACATAATGGTTTTGTTTGAAGTCCTATAATGTCATCTTATACTATGAAGATATTGTCTTTATGTCTCTAGAAGTGATGACATGATTAAACTCCCGGAACTCATCACTGGGTCCATTTTATCAACATGAAACGCTGATAAGAACGTCAGAGTTCGATCCAGAGCTAAGGCCGAAATACTTTTTTTTGTTGTTGAGTTTCATTCATTTAATGTCATATAGGTAAAAATAACAGTCATAGCACAACCAAAAAATCAAGTAACCTCCATTACACATGTAATTAAGTTCTTATGTCCCATGATAAAATCTGAAAATAATGGAAGTTTAAAACACTAATGCTTGCGAGCGCGAACTATATTATGTGCTATGCACTGTGCTTAATGAAAGGCAGGTTTTCCTTTTAATAAAATTGCTAAACAGAGGACTCATTTTGATAGATTATTTATCTTTACTGTTATTTCTTTGTATCTCATTATATATTGACTTAATCCAAGAAACGGAAAGTGATCAGTTTACATTACTTTTAAACTTTGATACTCGGATAGTGTAAAAGGCATCACATGCTCATTCCTCTGTACGTTTAAGTTAACTGTTGACGTCTGGGGTCTCATTCATAAAACCGTTCGTAGGATTTGCGTAAAAGAGATCTAAAGATCTAATAAAAAATGTTTACTCCTTCCAAAAAGGCACAGTAAAATGGTAATGGAATTATGATGTTATATATTTCTGTTTTTGTTTCTTTCACACATGTGATACCAACTTATTTTCTGAAAATAATTTATGCAGACAAAAAAAGTCACAAACACGATAAAACAATGTTCTGTTGGGTTTTAGACTTTTCAAGACAAAAAGAATAAGAAAGGAGACATACCACAATAGAAATTCAATATATATTAAGATGTGACACTTACAAAGCTATATATGTTGGACTTTTTATTTATTGCCAAATTAAGAAAGTTGTTGTCAAGGTAGTAGTAGCTTTTATGGAATGTGTTTGACATTACCAAATTAAGAAACTTGGTAAATGCGGGACACATCCGGAGCCGTACCAAAGAGACATGCTGAAATAGAATCTCTATATGTATTTCAATGTGACACTTACAAAGCTGTATATGTTCTACGTTTTATCTATTGCCAAATTAAGAAAGTTGTTGTTAGGGTATTAGTGGCTTTTATGGAATATTTTAGTAATTGCAAAATTAAGAAACTTGGTAAATGCGGGACTAATCCGGAGCACCCGGAGACAACCTGCTGCCACTAATACCTCTAAGTGAGGAGCTGCTGTTGCTTGCTGCCTCATCTCCTAGCCTCACGGGCTCTTCTGTCCACACCCTTAATGACCTCACGGAGGTTTTTCAGAAGGTGGTCACTCTCCTCTCTCTTGGTGCTGTTATCGGCTCTAAGCGAATCGTACAAACTAAGCATGTCTGTCAGAGTTTTGATCTGGTTCCGCTGATCTTGATTCTGGCTTTGGAGAGCCGTGTTGTCTGCCTGAACGGTGCTGATTTTCTCCTGCAGAGGTTGTTCGCTTCTGCACTTTTTCTGCACGGCGTCCAGCTGTTTGCGCAGAGTGTTATTGTGCTTGGAGACTCTCTTTTTCTCCATCTTCATTGACTTGTATTGAACTTTACACTCACTCAGGATTTTAAGCTGATCCTGAAAAAAGTGGATGTCCGCCGCTGCCTTGTCGTTTTCCATCTGCATGTTGTCACTCAGCTCCCTCTGAATGCTGTACTTTTGCTGCCAGTCAACCTCACCGAGAAGTTTTTGCTGGACTTCAGCAAGAGTTTGACTCAGCACTCTTTTCTCTGCCTGGAGGGGTTTCTCAGCGGCATCCAGTTTTTCAAGCTCTCCCTTAAAGTGGTGTCTCAGCCTGATCTGCTCGTTGGCGTCCTCAATCTTCGTCTGTAATTCTTCATTTTTCCGGATGATGGCGTCTGTCTCAGCTTTGGCAAGATTGAAAGATTCTTTCGAATCTTCAACTAGCAGAAGCCTCTGTTCAAGCTCGAACATCTCTACTTCTAAGGCCTTATTTTGACGGCTCTCTTCTTCCTTGGAGGCGTTCATTGCGTCCAACATCTCTTGGATGACATTTTCATTCCCGAGAACTTTGCTGAGCTTCTGAATGTCAATTCGCAAAGTTAGATTCTGCAGGGTTATCCCCTCTTTCTCCACCTTTGCTACATTGCATTGTTTGTCCAGGATCTTGCAATGAGTTTGCCTTGCCTTGAGTAGAACAAGTTCTCCTTTCAGGCTGCCATTTTCCAAGAGAGTGGCCTCTATTTCCTCTTTTAGGATTTTGTGGGTTCTCTTCAAAACATTATAATGTTTGATCGCTCCCTGCGTCTTCTCAATATCTTTTTGGAGCTGCATTTGCTCTTCTAATACAGCCTGATGTTGAACTTCCCTCTTCTTGAATCTAGCATCCTTCTTTTGCAGGTCAATGTATTCTAACCTTAGGGTTTCACCTTGAGCTTCCATAAGGGCAGTTTGTGCCAAGGTGTCTTTAAACATGAGTTCAACAGCAATGTTATTGTTGACCCTATCCCTGAACACCCTGACCTCTCTCTGCAGTTCAGCTAAGTTTTGCTTTGCATCTTGGTGCCCTTCTTGTATGTTGTCATATTTATCCCCCAAAGTCTGAAAGCTGTTAAACTTTGTCTTCATCATGGAGGTTTGGTGGTTCAGAGCCCTTATCTGCTCATTGATACCTCCTAGCGTCCTGCACATTTCAGCGTAGTCGCTTTCGGTGTTGGTTTGCTTCATGTTGGAGGCCATTTTTTCTACAGAATGCATTCTATAAAGAGTATTCTGATAGAAAATACTTGTGTTTTTCTCGCAAATACTAGCCGTGTTGAACAGTGTGTACAGTTCGCCAAGTGATTGTGGAGTGAATAAATCATTGTTTTCAGTTCCCTTTGCAAACTGTTGGAACGTTCAGGTGACTTCAAAGCGAAAACATAGCTGCACGATGACATCACTCAGTTCTAGAATACGATTGGTTGATGTGAGATGTTGCCCCGGCAACGGTGAAGTGGCATTTTTGGTGTGGAGATCTAAAGATTTTCCTTCCTAAATATTTCTGGAATTCTATCTTGCATACTGCCATAACAGGTTTTATTTGTGTAAATAATCTGTAGTTCAAGGATTTTTTCTTATTTTAATAAGAATAGTAAAATAGTAACTTGAAAACAAAAACGTATTGCTGGCATTTTCTTGAATCTTTCTTTTTCTGTTGCTTTTTTTTGTTTTTATAACTTTCTGGGTCGTAACTGAATTCCCTTACAGTTGCATAAAGAAACACGTAATCAGATTACTGTTACAGTTCTTAAAATGGTGGACAACTTGCAGGATGACAATGTTAGTAAAAGCCTAAAAAGAGTAATTCTGTTTGTAGTAAAAGCATCCCATTTTATTTCTTTTTTGTAAACTGTACTGTTCTGTAGGCTAATACTGTAAGTGGGAATCTATACGCATACTGCCTGAATTTGCTTTGTGTTTTTTTACATTCTTTAGTTCATTTGTTATTTTTTTAATTCAGTAGGTTAACTTATGTATATGTTTATAACAACATTACAGAGTGTTCTAAACCATTTAACCTTTTTTTTCATACAGCTTGAAAAGCCTAATTAAAAAGGGGTGTATGATATGCTCATTAAAAAAAAATTGTTCATCTTTAAATTCTTGTCAAAATATAAGGGTACTTGATTTTGTTTTCTTCTTGTAAGTGTTGTATGATAAAGAGCCTTAGTTGGAACACACAGGGTTCATTTAAGTATTTTTTTTGTGTCATGA
Source organism: Eleginops maclovinus (assembly GCF_036324505.1). Classification (NCBI taxonomy): domain Eukaryota; kingdom Metazoa; phylum Chordata; class Actinopteri; order Perciformes; family Eleginopidae; genus Eleginops; species Eleginops maclovinus. Next base: position 13,034,269 of record NC_086349.1, on the reverse strand, counting down.
AAGACCATCACAAAGTGCATAGGTGACTAGAGATTTAGCTACATTAAGTAAGAGTAGGTTTCTATTTGGTGCCAGACTGTCTGAAGGTCTTGTCTTTTATAAAAGCTCCTCGAAAAGTGAGAACCATTCTCTGTAATGAATAAGCCTTTGTACGTCATGGTGGCAAGACAAATTCGACTGAGTGCACGGCAGAACAGAAAGATAATTAGCTGGAGAAGCTGCACGGCCGCATTGGAGCGGATAGTATCAGTGAAATACAGTGAGCCTCCGTGCACGACTAGGCTGTGACAGGACACGGTTGTCAATAATTTGCTCCTGTTGAGAATATTTCATATGACGCTTAGGACATCCTGCTTTATGAGTATTTATGTGGGTTTTTGTGTGGTAGTAGCTATTGCATGTGAGAACAAATCCCAATTGCTCTTTCATCTTTTTTCTCACCAGGGACAAACTGGAGCAGGCAATAGAAGAGTTCACATTGTCCTGCGCTGGCTACTGTGTAGCTACTTACGTCCTGGGCATTGGAGATCGTCACAACGACAATATCATGATCAGGGAAACTGGACAGGTGGGGATCAACTCTGTGATATCTTTCCTCACATTATAAAACTAACATCTACCACAAGGGGGCGATTAGACATAAAGTGTGAAATGTGTGGTAACCTGTCCTCACTTGTGCTCTGCTTTATTTATTTTATTTATTTATAATGTAGTATGAAGCAAAAACCTTAATGCAATTGGTAAAAATATTGGCATAGTAAATGTCTCTGCTCAAAGGGACGTTTCACCCTAAATCAGAAATACATAGTTTAACTATAACCAGTAGTACTTGATATCCAAAAATCAGTGTTTTTTGTTGTAATTTACTGAGATTTGTGCTTACTGGTTGAGGGGTGTAGTTTGGTACGGACAAAAAAGTTGCTACATTGAACTTCTCACAACAAAGTCTTTGGATTATCTTAAGTTTCTGTGTCATCATTTTGTCGCTTTGAGCAACTCAAGCCTAGCGCCATCTATTGTACTTCCATTATATTTGAGAGAAGGCATACAGACAATATCTGCAACCCTCGGCTACTTACAGCTTGACATTCACTACTGGTAAGAGGAAAACTAAAGATAAGGTCACCTTTCACTGAAATCCTTTAGGTCACTCAGCAGTCAGTGAGTCTTTAACAAATGTTCCTGTGGTCAGTGATTCAGAACTCATTTACGCATTTGCTCCTCAGCTGTTTCACATCGACTTTGGTCATTTCCTGGGCAACTTCAAGCGGAAACTGGGGATCAACAGGGAGCGGGTACCATTCATCTTGACCTATGACTTTGTCCATGTGATTCAACAAGGAAGGACAAACAACAGTGAGAAGTTCGAGAGGTACAATATTGTTCGATTCTTTACTGATGTAGCATTCTGTTTGCACATTTAAAAAGCAATTTCTGATTATGTGATCGTATTGTCAGGTTCAGGGAATACTGCGAACGGGCATACAAGATCCTGTGTCGGAACGGGACGCTGTTCGTCAACCTCTTCGCTATGATGAAGGCAGCGGGACTGCCAGAACTCACCTCCTTCAAAGACATCCAGTATCTAAAGGTATGAGACAATAATCATTGATGATAGTTATAAGGGCGATAATAATGTTGACATTGCAATGTTCATTTGTTTTTTTCAAAAGGACTCACTAGCTTTGGGCAAATCAGAGGAAGAGGCACTGAAGAATTTCAAAGTAAAGTTCAACGAGGCTCTGCGGGAAAGCTGGAAGACGAAGATCAACTGGATGATGCACTCCCTGGCCAAAGATAACAGACCCTGACAAGGATGCACCAAGGAGACTTGATGAATGACCAAAAATTGTGGATTTTAACTTATGGAGATAAACAGGAAGAAAACACAATCAAATATTTCACTTTATTGATGGCATTCAAAGACTATCTGCATATGTTTACATCTGACTGGCCAATTTGTGGTAAATAACTACTAAGTGGAAGCATCCAGAGAAAATAAAACCATGGGAATGCATTTGACTCAAGGACATATCCTCAACAATTATAAAGACGCTTTTTGATGTGTTAAATTCGCTACTTGAAAGCCACCTGCACGTGCAAATATGTCCTGAAAGGAAGCAGACACTGAAAATATATCTCAAAAACTGCATCGCACAGCAGGGAGCAAACTTCATGATGACTTTAGACCACACCGTTCAGTCACAGAGTTCAATAACAAAGCGACAGTTTCACCTCAAGTTACCACCCTCAATGGCTGTGTGTCATTTCCTCTCATGTCAGTATACTCAACAATATACGCAATTGTGTCTTGTTTATTTGATTGTATTTTATTTTATTTAACCTGGTAGCTCCGGAGTATTTGTACAAAGCCATGAGGGATATTTTAGAAAAGTTTTTGTCTTTTACTGCTGTATTGTTGTGTATTATTGCCATGAAGTGCAGTATGTGGCCAGTAGACAGAAAGCATTGTAACATTTACAGTTTGTTATATAAAATAAATACTTTAAATGGGATCTTTATTTTGATATTAACCCTGGTTAACAGGCTGTGTAACTCATCAGACCCTGCAGACCAAACAGCTACTACCCATTAAAGAAATAGTTTGACATGTTGGTAATAAACTATTTGCTTTGTAGCTGAGAGTTGGATAAAAAATGTATGCCACTCTTGTGATAGACTCTTGAATGTGAGCTGAAGCTAACAGATTTTAGCATTTCATAACTCCGCTCAGCTTAGTTGAGCTTAAAAACTGAAAACGGGGGAAACGGATAGCCTGGCTCTGTAGAAATGTGACAAAATAAAAAGCATACACAACTTATTAGCTGCTGGTAGAGAAGGACTGTTTTCACCTTATGAAAGGCAGAGGCTAGTTCTTTGCATCTATTTTCAGTGTTAATTCTGGCATCCTAAGGGGAAAAAGGGAATTAAGAACAGTTTTGAAAACATTAGCTGTAAGGACCTGAATACTTTGTGCCTGTAATGTTTTGACATTTAGTTATGCACTGTAATTTCCATTGCTTTTTGAATTCATGAATCCGGGTGCCAAGATAGAGATTTCATACTTGTACTTTCAAACACCTTTTTATACACATTTCTGTGTGATTCAACTATTCATGGTGCGTTCAGGATACTTTACATGCTGTATATCTTGCTGTCAGTCATGCAAAAAGATGATGCGCATTGGTTTTTGCATTACATGTCATATGAAAGCTGCCATTTGTTTAAATCTCTGTACAATAATGATGAACACAAGAGCAAGTGTGGCTGTAGAATACGCAGCAATACATAATATTAATAATATAAGTTACTAAAATATTCCAAATGTATTAGGCTTTACAGATGGCTCATCAATGTCCCCCAGTAAACTGCTGCTTCATAACACGAGTAGTAATTCTTTAAATGATGAGCTCATTTTGCAAGTTGTAAAATATACTGCTGTTGTGTTTTGACTTGATTATTATTCATGAATTCTGTCAAGTGGTACAAACAGATAAAGGTTCAGGCCTTATTTTCACATGTGCAGCTATATATATCTTTATCTGCATCCTGTTTTTAAAGTTGGTTCACTTGCAGTTCGGAGAGTAAGAAACACTTAATAAACAGTTTGCCACAGCAGAGCTAACTGATACTTATTAAGACCCAAGCCATATGTCAGCTTAATTCAATGCAGCTTAAAAAGGCTGATTATGGATGAAGGCCAGACCAACTAAAGTCAACCCTGCTTCCATTTTTTAGAGTTTGTAAGTGTCATGATCTTTGTTTTGTGTCTGTTTCCTGTTTTTATTTTGATATGTTTTCCCCTCTTGTGTCATGTTAAGTTTCACTCCCTGTCTTTAGTTACCCTCCTTTCCCTGATTGTGTCATTGTGTTCACATGTTGCCCCTGTGTTTCTCCTCCCCTCTCCAGCTGTGTGTGGTCTTCTGATTAGCCTTGTATATTTAGTCTTGGTTCCCCTTTTGTCTCTTGTTCAGTCGTCGTCATTTGCTACCTGATCTTGTACATGTTACCTGCGTGTTCCTGCCCGTCCGTCTGTCTGCTCCTGTTCCCAGTGTCCCTGTATCCCCTGGGTAGTGTTGGTGTGGTTATTTTTGGTTGAAAGTACAGCTTTTATTTAAATAAAGCTCGCCTTTTGTTTGGACCCATACCTGCCTCCCTTTTGTTTTACTGCACTTGGGTCCTGTTTCCCCAACCCCCTGACAGTACGACTGAACCCCTCCTGTTTGTTTTACTGCACTTGGGTCCTCTTTCCCCAACCCCCTGACCAGGGGCGTGGCCACGTGGTGGCCAGGGGGGGCCACGGCCACCATTGGTCAGAGTATGGCCACCCTGCCGGCCCCCCCAACCTCACGGCACGAAAAAAAAAAAAAAAATACAACAAACCCTCATGAACAGAAATGGTATAAAGCTGAAATAAATGCATTAGTATTTTTTTTTTATCAAGTCGTTTTATATTGTCATTCGTCACTTCTGCTACAAGCCCCATATTCGCAACATGTTGGGCCACGCCCCCTCCAACGTGCCTGCATTCTGACAGCGCTTCAGTGGAGAGACTAGCACTGGAGACGAACGCGCTGGATATACCACTGTAACTAACAGGTGAGTAAGTTGGTGATACTTGAAAGGATCATTGAAATGATAAGATCATTTAGTTATCTTCACACTCAATTAAATGTGTAATGATGTCTCGACATTAAGGATTTGTGGCAGAGTGAGTTGAGTAAGGCTGCTGTTGTTATTTTTGCAAACTTGTAAAATGATCTATGGCTAGCGAGCTATCGCTAGCTAGTTAGCTTAAGTCCATTCCCAGGTGTCACTAAGTCATAGATAACGCACTGTCGCTAGTTTACACTTGAAATGGAATAAAAGCAATCTAAAGTTAATGTTGTGTAAAACTTTTCTTTAAAAAGGACACAATGAAAAGGATAAGTGCCTCAGGGGGAGACAGAAAAATCAGCGCTTTTTTTGCCAGCACCAGAGACCAGCAAGCTAGCACGACAGAGAATGTTGCAGACAGAGAAAGGGAAACAGAAGGAGCTAGTTGCGAAAGCATGACAAGTACAGAAAGGGAAGCAAGTGGCAGTGAATATTCAGCAGACAAGTTGACAGAGACAGAGCAGGAGGAGGAGACTGATACTAGGAGAAGAGAATTTAATTACAAAGTCTGCCCTCCAGGTGAGTGGTTATCAGTAGCTGAATAATGGGACATGTTCGGTCGGGTTATGGCAAACAACAATAATTTAAAGGCTGGCCATATAATAAACATGTATTTATTAAATCTGTAAAATGTTAATGATTGCATGTTTAGTCTTAAAAAACAACTAAAGAACAACATGTAATTGGAAGTGGATAGCATTTATGTTAAAAGCTGATATTAATGGGATTCTTTGGTGTTTTACAGACATTTCCAAGTCCAGGGGTGAAGCTCCAGCTCAACCTAAAGTTAATTTCCCCAAGACACTCCAGGGAGACAGAAGCAGGAGCTTCAAGGGTGAGTGGTATGAAGTTCACCCCTGGTTGGAGTACTCAATATGTGAAGACTCCACCTTTTGCTTTGCCTGCAGGCATTTCAGCTTACCTGGCCATGAGTCTACGTTTAATTCAGGTTCCGGTTTCAAAAACTGGAAGAAAGCTACCTATACAGACGGAGGGTATGCTGCACATAGTAGATCTGAGCATCACAAGAATGCCATGCTAGCATGGAAAGAATACCAAATTGCAGAAAAAAATCAGGGATCTCTAATGGGGCAATTAAATAAAGAGTACAACAAAACTGTTGAAGAGAACAGGGGGTACATCAAAACTCTTGCTGAAGTGGTTCTTCATTGTGCAACCGAGAACATTGCTCTGCGAGGGTATCGTGAATCTGAGGCCTCAAGCAGGAAAGGGAACTTTTTGGGTATGTTGAATATCATAGCAAACCATGACGACAAGATTTTGAAAAAGATGGATGGTCCCAGGAATGCTAAATATACAAGTCCTGACATACAAAATGAGATTTTGTCATGCTTAGCAGAGATGGTGCGCACATCAATAATCAAAGAAGTCAAGGAAAGTGGTGCTTTTAGCATACTTGTGGATGAGACTAAAGACAAAAAAAAAATGGAACAAATGTCTTTTGTTTTGAGATACTATTACAATGGTGAAATCCTTGAAAGTTTTCTGGAATTCGAGGTAGCAGAGAAGCTAGATGCGGAGAGCTTGACAATAAAAATAATTCACCTCTTGTCCAAATATGGTCTAGAATATAAGACTAACCTTGTTGGGCAGTCTTATGACGGGGCTGCAGTCATGAGTGGCAAGCACAGTGGTGTGCAGGCCCGAATTAAGGAAGTAGCGAAGCTGGCTTTCTACGTTCACTGTAATGCGCATTGCCTTAATCTGGTGCTGGTGGACACTGTGAGAGGGATCCCAGAGGCTGATTGCTTCTTTTCCTTATTAAAACAGCTGTACGTCTACATGTCTGGATCGGCAGTGCATCCCAAATGGTTACAGGTGCAACAGGAGATGTATGCAGGTGCACCCAGAGAGTTGCAAATGTTGAGTGACACACGGTGGGCCTCCAGATATTATGCTTGCCGTAATTTGTGGGATAGGTTGCCAGCAGTTGTGAAAGTTCTTGAGGAACTGGGTGATGAGAACAGTGGCGAGAGGTCAGTAGGTGCCAGAGGCCTTTTGCCTCAGATTGATTTCCAGTTCATTGTGTTTCTTGCCATATTTAAGAAACTTCTGGGAGATGCAAAATTACTGTCAGACATGCTCCAGTCTTCCTCTCTTGATTTGGCCAAAGCAGTGGATCTTGTGGAGGCACTTATTAGTACTTTTGAATCTTACAGGAGTGAGCAGCAGGTGTTTGGTGATTTGTGGGACACTGTTTTGGAGCTTGCAAAGCAATGTGATGTCTCTGTAGACACTGCTCCAAAACGTAAGAGAACACTAAGTTCAAAGCTACAGGGATACCATGTTCTGTCTACTGTGGGCAGACAAGAAACAGGCGATGGCAAAGATTATTACAGGACAGGAATCTTTAATCTGGTATTGGACCGGATGCTCATTGAGCTCAGGAACAGATTCTCCAATCAGAATTGTGACATAATGCGTGGAATACAAGCTTTAAATCCAAGTAGCAGAAGCTTCTGTGACAAAGATAGCCTTTTTGCATTTGCCAAATTGTATGGGTGTGACCTTGTGGACCTTGAGCATGAGCTCTACCAAATTAAAAGAGTTTTAGATCGTAAGATAAAGCAAGGGATGCAGAGACCACCTACAATTGTAGAGCTGGCAGCTTTTATTGAACCATACCAGGATGTCTTTGATGTTTTCTCCAGGCTTTGTAAAATTGCATTGGCAATACCTGTCAGCACAGCTGCTTGTGAACGCAGTTTTTCCTGCTTGAAGCTTGTCAAAACACACCTGAGAACTACAATGGGAGAGGATAGGCTGAGTGATCTAGGGGTGTTGAGCATAGAACACAGGAGGGCAGCGTCTTTAAATTTAGATGAGTTTGTTGATCGATTTGCTAGAAATCATCACAACCGAAGAATACAGCTGCTGTAAACTAACAGCTAAGTAACCAGCATCTGTCTGTTATACCTGCCAATTCTGCATCATTAACAGCCCCAACATTCTTTTGTTTTTCCTAAAGTGTATTATGTGACATGGGTATTGCAATGTTAGTACATGTCTGTTCTATTTAGACTTATCTGGTCAGCTTCCCAGACAGACACTCTCAGATATGTTCTCAAGAATTACAAAAAAGACAATTGTCAAATTATTTACATGGATCTACCTACACTCACTCACTCACTCACTCACTCACTCACTCACTCACTCACTCACTCACTCACTCACTCACTCACTCACTCACACACACACACACACACACACACACACACACACACACACACACACACACACACACACACACACACACACACACACACACACACTGTTTGTAGTGAAACAGTTCAATGTACATGTTCTCACACACACACACACACACACACACACACACACACACACACACACACACACACGCACACACACACACACACACACACACACACACAATTCAATGTACATTTTACACATTGTTGATATTTGTTTTTCTTTATGTTTTATGGGACATGTGTGTGTGTGACGTTTATTTTTTACTCTTTATATATACATATGTTTATTATCACAAATAAAATGAATATTGCACTTAAAAGGCTACAGTTTACTTTAATAAATGATCGCCTAAAATGACAATTCATATCGTGTCTTTCTGTCATTTGCACTAAAAGCTTCCCCTTCTCATGTTAAAGTCCTGAACCCCCTCACATAATCATGACACATCGCACTCGCACATTATCTAAGCACCCATTCCAATAACATGGGATTATCAGTAACAGTAAGACATCATTAGTGTCCATAAGAAGGTTCAATCCATTGTTTATGGCTAGATGAGCTGTTAGAAAAACTGCTGCTCTGAGTGATGCAGTGCGTGAGTTTTAAAATAGTAGTTTTTGACAATCAAGTGCCACCCCAAATAAAAGACTGGCCAGAGCTGGCCCCCCCAGAAATAATGTCCTGGCTACGCCCCTGCCCCTGACAGTACGACTGAACCCAAGATGGACCCAGCAGTATGTTTTGACGACGCTCTTGTGGAGTTTTCGTACCAAAGTTTGTGTATTTTGGGAGAATGGAGGAAAGCAGTGTCTAAAAAGACTCACGAAGCAGCTCTTCTTCGTGCACGCTGGGAATTGGCAGAGAAGCCATGGTTCGAGAGCTCACTGCCAGAATATTTAAGGACATTTGTCACTCCCCAGAAAGCCTGCACCCTATCCTTAAACCACGTGCCACAGCAGTGACGCTTCCGGCTCAAGCTGCAGCCAAGCCTCCTGCAGCCACGCCTCCTGCAGCCAAGCCTCCTGCAGCCACGCCTCCTGCAGCCATGCTTCCGGCTCAAGTCTTGGCCCTAGACGCCATGTTTCCAGCTGCATTCCGGCCTACCCCAGCCACGCCTGTCCTGTCGGCGGCCCGGCCTACTCCAGTCCCGCCTGCCCTGTCGGTGACCCAGCCGACTCCAGCCCCTGCTGTCCTGTCGGCGGCCAGGCCGACTCCAGCCCGGCCTGTCCTGTCAACTCTGGCCCGGCCTGTCCAGTCGACTCCACCCTGGCCGGTCCTGTCAAATCCGGCATCGCCTGTCCTGCTCTTGTTCTGATGGGGGTCCCGCCAACATCTGCTCCTGTTCTGTTGGGGGTCCCTCCGACACCTGTTCCGTTGGTGGTCCCACCAATACATGTCCCTTTCCAGTCAGGGGCCCCGCCGACTCAAGCTCATGTTCTGCTGACGCCAGTACTATTGGGGGCCCCACCGACGCCAGTACGACCCGGGTACCCGCAGAAGCCATCTCCTGCCTCTTCGGGGGTTCCGCAGATGCCAGTACCAACTGGGGTCCCGCCGACTGGTGCTCCTGTCTCCTCAGTGGCCCTGCCGTCACCTGTTCCGATGGGGGGTCCGCCAACACCTGATCGTGTTCCGATGGGGGGTCCGCCAACGTCTGCTCCTGTCCCGTTGGGGGACCTGCCATACCCTGTTCCGATGGGGGTCCCGCCAACACCTTTTCCTGCTCCAGGTCCTCTGGAGTGGTCCCGCAGCCCTCCAGAGGGGTCCCACCGCGGCCTACGCCGACCTCGAGCATGGTCCTGTCGTCTTCCAGCCCGACCTCCAAAGGTATCTCGCTGTCCTCCAGAGGCGTCTCGCCGTGTGGCCAGGCCGACTCCAGCCCTGCCTGTCCTGTCAACTCTGGCCCGGCCTGTCCAGTCGACTCCAACCTGGCCGGTCCTGTCGAATCCGGCATCGCCTGTCCTGCTCTTGTTCTGATGGGGGTCCCGCCAACATCTGCTCCTGTTCTGTTGGGGAACCCTCCGACACCTGTTCCGTTGGTGGTCCCACCAATAGCCTACATGTCCCTTTCCAGTCAGGGGCCCCGCCGACTCAAGCTCATGTTCTGCTGACGCCAGTACTATTGGGGGCCCCACCGACGCCAGTACGACCCGGGTACCCGCAGAAGCCATCTCCTGCCTCTTCGGGGGTTCCGCAGATGCCAGTACCAACTGGGGTCCCGCCGACTGGTGCTCCTGTCTCCTCAGTGGCCCTGCCGTCACCTGTTCCGATGGGGGGTCCGCCAACACCTGATCGTGTTCCGATGGGGGGTCCGCCAACGTCTGCTCCTGTCCCGTTGGGGGACCTGCCATACCCTGTTCCGATGGGGGTCCCGCCAACACCTTTTCCTGCTCCAGGTCCTCTGGAGTGGTCCCGCAGCCCTCCAGGGGGGTCCCACCGCGGCCTACGCCGACCTCGAGCATGGTCCTGTCGTCTTCCAGCCCGACCTCCAAAGGTATCTCGCTGTCCTCCAGAGGCGTCTCGCCGTGTGGCCAGGCCGACTCCAGCCCTGCCTGTCCTGTCAACTCTGGCCCGGCCTGTCCAGTCGACTCCAACCTGGCCGGTCCTGTCGAATCCGGCATCGCCTGTCCTGCTCTTGTTCTGATGGGGGTCCCGCCAACATCTGCTCCTGTTCTGTTGGGGAACCCTCCGACACCTGTTCCGTTGGTGGTCCCACCAATACATGTCCCTTTCCAGTCAGGGGCCCCGCCGACTCAAGCTCATGTTCTGCTGACGCCAGTACTATTGGGGGCCCCACCGACGCCAGTACGACCCGGTACTGCGGGTGCCGCAGACAAGAGCTCATGTCCCATCGGGGGTCCCGCCGACTGGTGCTCCTGTCTCCTCAGTGGCCCTGCCGTCACCTGTTCCGATGGGGGGTCCGCCAACACCTGATCCTGTTCCGATGGGGGGTCCGCCAACGTCTGCTCCTGTCCCTTTGGGGGACCTGCCATACCCTGTTCCGATTGGGGTCCCGCCAACACCTTTTCCTGCTCCAGGTCCTCTGGAGTGGTCCCGCAGCCCTCCAGAGGGGTCCCACTGCTACCTACGCCGACCTCGAGCATGGTCCTGTCGTCTTCCAGCCCGACCTCCAAAGGTATCTCGCTGTCCTCCAGAGGCGTCTCGCCGTCTTCCAGCCTGTCCTCCAGAGGCGTCCCGCCGTCTTCCAGCCCGTCCTCCAGAGGCTTATCGCGTCTTCCAGCCCGTCCTCCAGAGGCGTCTCGCCGTCTTCCAGCCCGTCATCCAGAGGCGTTTTGCCGTCTTCCAGCCCATCCTCCAGAGGCATCTCGCCGTCTTCCAGCCTGTCCTCCAGAGGCGTCTCGCCACTCTCCTGCCCGGCCCCCAGTATGTCCCCGCTGTGGACTCCGGCCCCGTCTTCGGCCCTGCCTACGCCCCCAGAGTTCCCTAGCCTTGGCCTTCACCCCTGTCTCCGGCCCCCAGTGTTCCCTCGCCGTGACCTACGCCCCTGTCCCTGGGGCCTCACGGCCTCTGCCTTGCCACCGGGACGTGGTTCCCTTTTGTCTCTTGTTCAGTTGTCGTCGTTTGCTACCTGATCTTGTACATGTTACCTGCGTGTTCCTGCCCGTCCGTCTGTCTGCTCCTGTTCCCAGTGTCCCTGTATCCCCTGGTTAGTGTTGGTGTGGTTATTTTTGGTTGAAAGTACAGCTTTAATTTAAATAAAGCTCGCCTTTTGTTTGGACCCATACCTGCCTCCCTTTTGTTTTACTGCACTTGGGTCCTGTTCCCCCAACCCCCTGACAGTACGACTGAACCCCTCCTGTCAGTTTACAATTCACATAAGCATTTTGTATTCCTTATCTAACGTGTACAAAGGGCAGTTTTGGAAGATATGATAAAGTCTGTGTACTGTTTGCAAAGTTCTTTCTTTTTTCAGGCACACATTACAAAATCAATAACTTGCATATATTCTTGAGCAAAGATATGTATTATATGCATAGAATATTAAAGGTGGACCAAGACTGTTTGTATTTACAACGCAGCTTAAATGTTTTGATTCCTTTTTGTATTACGAACATGAGAAAAGGCCTACGTGTGGGTTATATCTTTAAATAATTATACATTTTTAAAAAGGGTATAAAAGGTTTGATAATGAAACATTTACAGTTGGGTGGGTCATACTTTCCTTGCAGGGTAGATAGTCTAAAAACTATAAATCTACATTAGTAGTTAGCAGTCCCCCACCACCCACCTCACACACACTATAAAGTTCCAGACCAAATAAGTCTGTTAAGTAAACAAAAGTAAAACTAACTCGTCAGATAAATTAATTGGAATAAAAACCACACATCCATATTGTAGTGTAGTAGCCTAGAAATAGAAAGGTGCATACAAATGAAAAATATTCTAGTAATGCCATTGGTTTGCTAACAGATCCAGCAGCCCTGTATAACATGTGCCTGTGGCGGCCCTGGTAACAGCAGTAGCACTATTCTGAGAATTCACACACTGTTCACTATACACTGTACACTGACAAGTACAGTGAACAACAACAAGATCCCCTTATTTTTCTCCATCTGTGGTCCAAGCCTCTCTTGTTTTGAATCATTATGGGAAACATGTTTCTGAGGTCTGCCCAAACATAGTGCCCAGGTGTGTTTATGTGCATCAAGGCCACTTCTGCTGTAGTGGCCTTGATGCACATAGAGCTGGAGCTAATAATATTGTTAGCTGATTAATAAAAAGAACAGGACTGAGAGTGTACAGCCTGACCGGTGCTATAAGCTAAATGCTGACATGAATACAAAATAATGTATGCCGACAAAAAAAGTCACAAACACGATAAAACAATGTTCTGTGGGGTTTTGGTCTTTTCAAGACAAAAAGATTAAGAAAGGAGACATACCATAATAGAAATTCAATATATCTTAAAATGTGACACTTACAAAGCTATATATGTTGGACTTTTTATTTATTGCCAAATTAAGAAAGTTGTTGTCAAAGTAGTAGTAGCTTTTATGGAATGTGTTTGACATTACCAAATTAAGAAACTTGGTAAATGCGGGACAAATCCGGAGCCGTACCAAAGAGACATGCTAAAATAGAAACTCTATATGTATTTCAATGTGACACTTACAAAGCTGTATATGTTCTACGTTTTATCTATTGCCAAATTAAGAAAGTTGTTGTCAAGGTATTAGTGGCTTTTATGGAATATTTTAGTAATTGCAAAATTAAGAAACTTGGTAAATGCGGGACACATCCGGAGCCGTACCAAAGAGACATGCTGAAATAGAAACTCTATATGTATTTCAATGTGACAATTACAAAGCTGTATATGTTCTACGTTTTATCTATTGCCAAATTAAGAAAGTTGTTGTCAAGGTAGTAGTAGCTTTTATGGAATGTGTTTGACATTACCAAATTAAGAAACTTGGTAAATGCGGGACACATCCGGAGCCGTACCAAAGAGACATGCTGAAATAGAAACTCTATATGTATTTCAATGTGACACTTACAAAGCTGTATATGTTCTACGTTTTATCTATTGCCAAATTAAGAAAGTTGTTGTTAGGGTATTAGTGGCTTTTATGGAATATTTTAGTAATTGCAAAATTAAGAAACTTGGTAAATGCGGGACTAATCCGGAGCACCCGGAGACAACCTGCTGCCACTAATACCTCTAAGTGAGGAGCTGCTGTTGCTTGCTGCCTCATCTCCTAGCCTCACGGGCTCTTCTGTCCACACCCTTAATGACCTCACGGAGGTTTTTCAGAAGGTGGTCACTCTCCTCTCTCTTGGTGCTGTTATCGGCTCTAAGCGAATCGTACAAACTAAGCATGTCTGTCAGAGTTTTGATCTGGTTCCGCTGATCTTGATTCTGGCTTTGGAGAGCCGTGTTGTCTGCCTGAACGGTGCTGATTTTCTCCTGCAGAGGTTGTTCGCTACTGCACTTTTTCTGCAAGGCATCCAGCTGTTTGCGCAGAGTGTTATTGTGCTTGGAGACTCTCTTTTTCTCCATCTTCATTGACTTGTATTGAACTTTACACTCACTCAGGATTTTAAGCTGATCCTGAAAAAAGTGGATGTCCGCCGCTGCCTTGTCGTTTTCCATCTGCATGTTGTCACTCAGCTCCCTCTGAATGCTGTGCTTTTGCTGCCAGTCAACCTCACCGAGAAGTTTTTGCTGGACTTCAGCAAGAGTTTGACTCAGCACTCTTTTCTCTGCCTGGAGGGGTTTCTCAGCGGCATCCAGTTTTTCAAGCTCTCCCTTAAAGTGGTATCTCAGCCTGATCTGCTCGTTGGCGTCCTCAATCTTCGTCTGTAATTCTTCATTTTTCCGGATGATGGCGTCTGTCTCAGCTTTGGCAAGATTGAAAGATTCTTTCGAATCTTCAACTAGCAGAAGCCTCTGTTCAAGCTCGAACATCTCTACTTCTAAGGCCTTATTTTGACGGCTCTCTTCTTCCTTGGAGGCGTTCATTGCGTCCAACATCTCTTGGATGACATTTTCATTCCCGAGCTCTTTGCTGAGCTTCTGAATGTCAATTCGCAAAGTTAGATTCTGCAGGGTTATCCCCTCTTTCTCCACCTTTGCTACATTGCATTGTTTGTCCAGGATCTTGCAATGAGTTTGCCTTGCCTTGAGTAGAACAAGTTCTCCTTTCAGGCTGCCATTTTCCAAGAGAGTGGCCTCTATTTCCTCTTTTAGGATTTTGTGGGTTTTCTTCAAAACATTATAATGTTTGATCGCTCCCTGCGTCTTCTCAATATCTTTTTGGAGCTGCATTTGCTCTTCTAATACAGCCTGATGTTGAATTTCCCTCTTCTTGAATCTAGCATCCTTCTTTTGCAGGTCAATGTATTCTAACCTTAGGGTTTCACCTTGAGCTTCCATAAGGGCAGTTTGTGCCAAGGTGTCTTTAAACATGAGTTCAACAGCAATGTTATTGTTGACCCTATCCCTGAACACCCTGACCTCTCTCTGCAGTTCAGCTAAGTTTTGCTTTGCATCTTGGTGCCCTTCTTGTATGTTGTCATATTTATCCCCCAAAGTCTGAAAGCTGTTAAACTTTGTCTTCATCATGGAGGTTTGGTGGTTCAGAGCCCTTATCTGCTCATTGATACCTCCTAGCGTCCTGCACATTTCAGCGTAGTCGCTTTCGGTGTTGGTTTGCTTCATGTTGGAGGCCATTTTTTCTACAGAATGCATTCTATAAAGAGTATTCTGATAGAAAATACTTGTGTTTTTCTCGCAAATACTAGCCGTGTTGAACAGTGTGTACAGTTCGCCAAGTGATTGTGGAGTGAATAAATCATTGTTTTCAGTTCCCTTTGCAAACTGTTGGAACGTTCAGGTGACTTCAAAGCGAAAACATAGCTGCGCGATGACATCACTCAGTTCTAGAATACGGTTGGTTGATGTGAGATGTTGCCCCGGCAATGGTGAAGTGGCATTTTTGGTGTGGAGATCTAAAGATTTTCCTTCCTAAATATTTCTGGAATTCTATCTTGCATACTGCCATAACAGGTTTTATTTGTGTAAATAATCTGTAGTTCAAGGATTTTTTCTTATTTTAATAAGAATAGTAAAATAGTAACTTGAAAACAAAAACGTATTGCTGGCATTTTCTTGAATCTTTCTTTTTCTGTTGCTTTTTTTTTGTTTTTATAACTTTCTGGGTCGTAACTGAATTCCCTTACAGTTGCATAAAGAAACACGTAATCAGATTACTGTTACAGTTCTTAAAATGGTGGACAACTTGCAGGGTGACAATGTTAGTAAAAGCCTAAAAAGAGCATATTCTGTTTGTAGTAAAAGCATCCCATTTTATTTCTTTTTTGTAAACTGTACTGTTAAATAAGTACATAATAATAATAAATAAATAATAATAAAATAAATAAATAAATAAAGGTTCAGGCCTTATTTTCACATGTGCAGCTATATATATCTTTATCTGCATCCTGTTTTTAAAGTTGGTTCACTTGCAGTTCGGAGAGTAAGAAACACTTAATAAACAGTTTGCCACAGCAGAGCTAACTGATACTTATTAAGACCCAAGCCATATGTCAGCTTAATTCAATGCAGCTTAAAAAGGCTGATTATGGATGAAGGCCAGACCAACTAAAGTCAACCCTGCTTCCATTTTTTTGAGTTTCCCCGAGTGTACGAGTTTGTGAGAGTTTACAATTCGCATAAGTCTTTTGTATTCCTTATCTAATGTGTACAAACGACAGTTTTGGAAGATATGATAAAGTATGTGTACTGTTTGCAAAGTTCTTTCTTTTTTCAGGCACACATTAGTCAATAACTTGCAGATATACTTGAGCAAAGATATGTATTATATGCACAGTATGTTAAAGGTGGACCAAGACTGTTTGTATTTACAACAAAGCTTAAATGTTTTGATTCCTTTTTGTATTATGAACATGAGAAAAAGCATACGTGTGGGTTATATCTTTAAATAATTATACATGTTTAAAAAGGGTATAAAAGGTTTGATAATGAAACATTTACAGTTGGGTGGGTAATACTTTCCTTGCAGGGTAGATAGTCTAAAAACTACAAATCTACATTAGTAGCAGCCCCCCACCACCCACCTCACACACACTATAAAGTTCCAGACCAAATAAGTCGGTAAAGTAAACAAAAGTAAAACTAACTCGTCAGATAAATTAATTGGAATACAAACCACACATCCATATTGTAGTGTAGCAGCCTAAAAGTAGAAAGTTGCATAGAAATGAAAACTATTCTAGTAATGCCACCATTGGTTTGCTAACAGATCCAGCAGCCCTGTACAGCCTGTGCCTGTGGCGGCCCCGGTGGCCGGTGTCGGTACTGAAGCTCCAGCAGGACTCTCGCTGCGTCGAGCCAGTCCGCCGAAGCTCTGCCGACTGGAGGGATGTGACCCCGGAACAGGACGCCCTCGTACAACAACACACCATTCAAACAGAGCAGAGAAGAAAGAAAAGCTGGACCAGGAGGGGTAAGCTCATGTGTTTTCTTCAGGAGGCACACATTGCCAGTGTTTTTGTGAACCGATACGTGTGTTTGATTCCCGGCGTGCACACTTCTGGAGCGCGGCGGCACCTGGATGGTGTTTCACAGGAACTTCATTCAGGCTTTTGTCTCGGGCATGCTAGCGAGCTAGCTTCGGTGGTTAGCATCGGCTGCTTTACGAAAGGTAGCGCGGGTAGTAGTGTAGACCAAATAAAATGATTGTCAGGTTAAAACGTAGGCGACCTGTGAAGCCGCCTAGATAGTCGTCTAAACATGTTTTTACAAGATGGATATTGATTAAAATTCACGTCGAAGATGCACCGAAGGCTTGGTGCTCGCTAGCATGAGCGTTGCTACAGTTAGAATAGTCTACGTCCTGCAACAAGATAACAAGATCCGTTCTTAGTCACAATGTGTTTCATTCGCTTATTAATTAGAAAGACAAACCTTATTGTGTTACAGTTTGTCGTTCAGGCATTTGTTTCCTTTGTGGTTTTTTTCAGTCAGAGTTTGGCTCTTAAAACTGAAAAAACTATTCAAAACTCCAAAATTTCAGCTAACGCGAGTGTAACATTCTGCAGACCACTGAGAGCGTTATAGTTTGGTTCACTTGTAGAAGATATTGTGATGCTAAAACTGTATTAAATGTATCCTAAATACAAAGAGATTTAGCAGACTACATGCTCATGATGCACGCCTACATGTAGCGTTAAATGCAAATTACAGGGCCAATTGTCCCACTCAGTACACACCTACCAGTCAGCCAAGGAAATGCTTAGACAACATTTAAAATTCTGCTTTAGCCACAACAGCTAGTTTAAAATGTGGCCACTTTGCTTAAAATGTTCATCTTCAAGTTTTCTATTCCCATAACTCCTTCTTTAGGTTTCTATTTTTGGATCATGCCACCCATGGATGCATTGTGCCATGCTGCCTTTTACAGTCTCTGCTTTCCCCCACATGTCAGATAGTTGACAACCCTTTGAGTGGTGAAGCTGGCACCATGCCGGCTGCAGGGCATTGATGAGAGCTGCAGTCAGTGGGTATCAGGGCCTGGCCACAGGCGAGTGCTCTGAATTCTCCAGGCAGCTAGCAGAGTTGGTCATGTACCACAGTATGTCAGGACTGCCTTAGTTTGCACATTCCCCTGGATGGATTTTGCTGAGAGATTAGGACCTCACTTCCTCACAGTCAGGGCAGGTGCTCTTCAGCGGCTGCCTGATCCCTAAGGGGAGCTCATCAGCTGCCTGGACTAGAGTTTAGGAGGGAGGGCTCGTTTATCCCACGACCTTGTGCTCCGCGTTTGGCAGCGCACACTTGTCAGCCTGTCAGTATTAACTCAGCCCACGTTGTGGCCTGACACGATGATACCAACGCTACTTGGATCCATTCGTAGTTTACACACAAACACACAGTCCAAATGAAAGGGGCCTTCTGGAGAACGACCAAGTTTTTATGACTGTTGAACCGAATTCAACTAAAAGCATATTGATCTTTTCTGTTCTTTGTTTCGTGCACATTGTATCATGTATATTTTCAATGCATTGTATTGTTTCAAGCATATGGATCCGACAGCTTTCAGAATTTTATTCCCTGCCTTGATGTTGGCGCTTCTGAAATCTTTCAGCCGCTCCCCCAAGGGACCAGCTTAAGGCTGCAGCTTCTGTTTCAGTTCCTTTGTGGGACTGTGAGGAGGGAGCTAAGATCTTCATCTTAGATCATAGACCAAATTTAATTATTCTGTATAGCATGAATAACTGATAGATAACAATTAGGTTTCGTGAAAAAGTTTGCAAGATGTGATTCCCTCAATCTTGTAAAAAATAAATGCAAAAAAATGTAAATACATGTTCCTCATTGAACTGTAGTAGCATTAACAATGTACAAATGATTAAGTGTATCTTAGTAGGAGCTAAAATACGGGGAGAATGAATTATTTTTGCTATCTATAAAAGGTTTCCCTGTGACACAAGATATATATTTGTCAAAATGTTTCGACTTGATTACTGTAACGCACTTTCTGTAGATCCTCGTATCAACGTAATGTAGAAATAGCCAAAGGACAGTTAAGCACACCCAGAAACCCAGCTATGAACTAAGCCAGTACAGTTGAGCAGGATTGTTTGTCTTCATGCCTCACGTGGTGACAACAAGACATGACCTACTTATCAATCATTTTTTTCACAATCCAGTTCATCACCATTGTCCCTAAATACTGTAGCCATTGTTGTGGCACTGTACATGTGAGGATATGGCTTCACACAAAGGCAGCATGCAGACATCCAACCGGGCCTGAGCGTTTCTGGTTTATAATGTCTGCCCGTCTGGCTCACACTGTTTCAGGACCCCAAGCTGCCCCGACCCAGAGTATGTTGCTCTGTGACTGCATGGCTGCCGGTCCAACGGTTTTCATTATGTCTTCCTGCAGGCTGGGC